>NC_056741.1:831785709-831850386 GCF_019279795.1 Protopterus annectens | reverse complement strand
CCAACAATTAAATGCAATTAGGGCTATGCCACCTGTAGAGAGCCCTGGATGATGTTTTCTGTGGAAGAGCTCTTCCATCTGATTACCATAACCCATAGGCCACACTTATGCAGATTCCAGGCAATTGTCGACACAGGTACTGCACAGGCAGTACTTGCTAGACATTTCTGCAAGTCCCTCAGTGCTGCTGCATGTTTCTGGGCAGCCTCCATGACCAGTTTTCAACATGTGTTGTCATCTTTTTTGGATGGGCATCTGTTTATTTTCTACATTAATGTTGTCCCATACTTCATAGTCACATACATGACTGTCTGCACTGTTTGCCTTGGTATAGGCAATGGTGAGGTAAGGCTACTTCTCCCACTTCTGAGTGCTACCTCTCTGATATGAGATCCATTCCATGGTTTGTAAGATATGTGCGAGCCATGGTTGCCTTTGTTGCAGGTGAGTTGGCAAATGTCACATACATACTTTTTGGACAGCAGACCATTACTTAGTGTGACATTGAGGCCCTGTACTTGATGGAAGGTGTGTACCCAAGAAGAGTGAATGCTGTCAGTACCTCAAAAGCTACTTCCACAATATTTTATCTGGAGTGTATGTACGCATATGCTTCCAGTGTTTGTTAAGGTATGTATTCCACATATGTGTTATCCTAACATAGAATTCTATATTACACATTCATTGCTCATGTTAGGATCACATTACAGGTCATAAAAGGTGTGAAATACAGTATTGTGATTTGCTATTGAGTAGATCTGCAAGAGTTACCATTGTAATAGTGGTGTATACACTGTTATGGCCACCGTATAAGGGTAATGTTTCATACATGTCCCTACTGTAGGCCATTTGTCCTACCATTATGTTCATCTCGGTCCACACATCTTGCACTGACAGGTTGTTAGGTATACTGCAGCACTCTTGCATACCCTTCAGATATGCTACCATGGTGACCACTGTCATGCAGTGCAGTTAACAGCAACAATAATTGACCATGTACAGCATGCATTATGGGTAGGTGTGTTAAATGTGTGCATGGCAAATACCATGGCCATAACATGGCCAGTGTATTGGCAAACCTGACCAAAACAATTCCATACTCACCAACTACAGGCTGCTGCCCCAGTTGTATACCAGAGAGATCTACATAGTTGTGTGAGAAATGTTATGTCCGTAGCCACACCTGTGGCAATGGTACAGGGTGGGAGCTGCATTTTAGTACAACAACAGTAAAAACCCACAATACTAGAGATTATGCACATCTGTTCATTACTACACTGCAGCAACTGATTATGTTATCTGACATATGCATGAAGATACTTTACAGATGAAGATGGATAAGCAACAGTGATCTATTAATGTTCCCTGGAGCCTTACCTGCATGCTCCTCATCCATTGTGTGGGTGGCACCCACCTCCACAATGCTATCTTCAGGTTTCTGGCTTGGCTGGCAGGCAGGTGCTCCAAGGCTGGCAAGGAGCTCCTCAGTATGTGTCAGTGGGGGCTGGATGGCATGACCCCCACCTGTGGCTAACTGGTCCCTCCTAACTGCAGCAGCACGCTAATGGGCGTGATGGGTGAGATGAGTGCAACAATGTCGCACCTGCGAATAACTGTGGTTATGCAGGCCATCATTTACCCTGTGGATGAGCTCATTCCACAGGGTGGTCCTCTCCTGCAGATCATTGGCCCTGCATCCAAAGAGGGTTCTGTGATGTAGGACAATAAAGTTCATGATAACATCATTCTCCTGGTGTGTATACACAGGGACCCATTCACGGGACATTGTAACTGGAAGACATAAAAAGGAAAAAAGGTCAGAGGACCTCATACTGCAAGGATATAATAGTTGTTAATTTCCATCTCTCTCTCTCCCCCACCATATCTGCAACAATAATCTTATCACACAAATCAATGTGTATGTTTACACTAAACCTACTGTTAGGACATATATCCTATTGCTCAACAAATATTGAAATGTGTTTCTATTCATGTTCCATGTTGAAACACTATCATTGGTGACCTGTTGCTATCAATGTAGCCTGAATGCTGTTGTAATGGCCAATGTGGTTCCATATATGCATGTATTCTGTTTACTATGCAACTGTTCCAAATCTGGTATTTTGGATTAATGGGAATATCTATGCATGCTGTTATAACTAATCCTGGATTGTGTTCACTATTACTAACCCGCATATGTTCTAAAACTGCAACACAATAACATGTTTGTGAAGGTGGTTCCCAGTGGATCCACCTCTCCCACCTCATCTGGCCATGGTACTGGGCCCTAGCACATCTGGGACCCACCCCAGGACCTCTTCATATGCTGGTCCTGCACTACATTCAGGTGGAACCACCACAGGGGATGGGGCTCAGCCCCCCTGGGAGATGGCACAGACAGGATCCTGTCACCTGAAGTTAGGTCCAAGGTATGGTGCGTAGGGAGCTCCACAGAGAATTGGGAGATCTGCTACACCAGCTTGAGGGCCTTGTGGCACAATTAGACGGTCAGTCTGACCCTCCTGCTCAGCCCCCAGCACCGCCACCTTCAGGGCCGTGAAGGTGGAGTGGTGACTGCCCAAGGGTGGGGACCTCAGTCCCACTGTTTCCATTTGGGGGCTCATGGGCTTCTGATTTAAAAACAACCCTCCCCGTCCAAGGTGTTTACCCCCCACATGTGTCATATACTGTCCCTGTATGCTGTCTTGTCTGTCTTCTGACCCAACCTACCTCCCCAAATATACCTACTAATCTTCCCGAACATCCCACTCTCACCTTAACAAAAAAGGGCAATCTGTTCCCAAAAAGAATTTCACACCATAAATAACTGTCCATTTTTGCACCTGCTTACAACTGCTTAAAAGTGCCTTAATCAATCTGTATCCAACAGCCCTTGTTCTGGCCAGCAAAAAAACTAACAGCCCTTGCAAGTGTTTGGCCCATGACCCTGCACACCATAGTCACAGCAATTTATTACTAAGCCATCCGAGCTGCAGATATGTGTGATGTTTTCTCAAACATATCATGCAGCACAGTCATTCAACAGTAGGGAAAATGTATATATATATATATATATATATATATATATATATATATATATATATATATATATCTGTGTGTGTGTGTGTGTCTGTGTGTGTGTGTGTGTGTGTGTGTGTGTGTGTGTGTGTGTGTGTGTGTGTGTGTGTGTGTGTGTGTGTGTGTGTTTGTATATATGTAGACATATATGTCTATAGTCTATATATTTATATATGTGTATATATATGTATATATATATATATATATATATATATATATATATATATATATATATATATATATATATATATACCATGCCAGATTCCCCAGCAACAGCTTGCTTCAGATAAACATTCCGTGATAAAAGATTGGTCTGCAAGGCTATGGAGTGCATCATCATGGAACTCATTAACAGAGACATTGGGAACTTCCAAACATTTGACCCTACCCAGTTCGGCTTTGTTAAGGGCAGATCATGCCTCCTAAAGCTGGTGGACTTCTTTGAGACAGTTACCAAGACTATAGACGAGGGAAAGGTGGTACACACAGCCTACCTAGACCTTGCAAAGGCCTTTGACACCATTCCCCATTCTGGTATTATAGACAAGCTCAAAAGCCTGAACATAAACCCCTCCATCACAAGATGGGTTGCCATCTGGCTGACGGACAGAACCCACATGGTGAGAGTTGCAGGAGCTAGGTCCGACTCTAAACCGGTTACAAGTGGCGTTCACCAGGGCTCAGTCCTAGGACCCCTCCTGTTTGGCATATACTTCTCAGAGGTACAGGCAAGCACAGGTGGACTATGGCTGACCAAGTTCGCAGATGACTGCAAACTAGGGGCTATAATGGACTCTCCGGCTGACACAGACATCCTCCAAAAGGGTCTCACTGAGACAGATACCTGATGTCAAAATCAAGGCCTCAAGCTAAATGCCAAAAAGTGCATAGTCATCCCCTTTGGAAAAAACAAAGTACCCACAAACTACCACATTGGTGGTAGTCCCCTAAATACAGAAGACGTAATAAGGGATCTGGGGACCCAAGCAGATAGTAAACTCACCTTTGATAATCACATTGCCAAAGTGGTTAGAAAATACTTCTACATGGCCAATCTAATCACAAAAGGGTTCGCATCCAGATCAAATGAGGTCATTGTGCCCCTCTACTCATCACTCATCAGACCCATCATAGAGTACAACGCCCCACTTGGGATGTACCTTATAAGACACTTGCAACAGCTGGAAGGACCACAGAAGTACCTCACCAAGAGGATCACTGGCCTCAAACAGATGCCCTATGCAGCTCGACTGAAGAAACTACAGCTGTACTCGGTTGCATACCACCTACTCAGAGGTGATCTCTGCCTGACATACAAGGTCCTGTCCAAGCCAGAATTGATGGACATGCTCCACCTAAGGAAAAGCATATCCCCTTGAGCCACATGCTCTAGGGATCTAAACCTCACCACAACAATAAATAGGACATGCTGGAGGGATAGATTCCTGTCCCAGAGACTTCCCATGCTTTGGAACAAGATCCCAATCTACATTAGGCAGAGCTCCTCGCTAACACTCTTCAAAAGAAACCTTGATGAGTGGATGGGAAACAGAAAGTTTACCTTGGGGATCACTTCAGTGGTCCTGCTGGACAGAGCCACAGGAAACTAATCTAAGGGGGTGGCGAAAGCCAACACATTCTGGCTAGGCTTATAAATGCCTTCGGGCAGATAGCCTAGTACCTACCTATGAACTGATAAACCACTCCATACAGCTAAGGATTCACTTTTAATGACATAGTGAACAAATACACTCTTCAGTGCACAAAATAATGGCTCCAAATAAAGCTCAGTCACAAACACAAACCGGTTTCACCATATAGGCGTCATCAGTGCAAAATCATATAGGAAGTGACATTATCCCTTAGTTATTTACACACTCCATTTAAACCAACAGTAGCCATTTTTTTTCTTTTTTAAAGTGACCCAAATACCATAGAAAAACATAACATTATTAATAATTACAAATGTTCATTTAGTCTTGGTTTCTTCCTCCATGTCTAAAGAGCCCTTACTTTGTTTCTGGACCAGTGATAGGCTTTCAACACTATCCACATTTTCTACATCAGTATCTGTTATATTTAATGAGAATTCAGGTAATTCAGATATACTAGAATCCCCATCAGCACTTCTCACACTCACTTTTCTCAAAATAGAGCACACTCTTTTCCTTTTGGCCACTCCCTTTCTCTCATTTTTAAATTCTGAAAATTGGACTGATCGTTTTTTATGTTTCCTTATATACATGGAGTCAGTTTTATAATCATTAATGTCCCTGGCATATTTTTTAAGTTTGCGTGCCCGTAAATCTTTCTCAAAGTCATCCATTTCCTTATCCATTTCGGGTACATCATCTGGTTTTACTGTAGTAATTCCATTTCCCTCAAACATCATAACATCATTCTTGTCAGAGCCCAAGTTATCCAAAAATGTGCGTAAATCAAATCCTGTAGCCATCGTCACAATTGAAATTCTATTCCACATGATTGTGTTGAAATACAAAGGCAGCCCCTGGTCAGCACTCACAAACCACAATAGATATCCACATAAATGGTGCATGAACCAACAGCTTACCCTGAAGTAAAGTTGTGCATGGACAGCCAATAGTTACGATACCAGATTACCCAGCACCAGCTTGCTTCAGATAAATGTTCCATGGTAAATACACCACTCCATACAGCTAAGGATTCTCTTTTAATGACATAGTGAGCAAATACACTTTTCAGTGCACAAAATAATGGCTCCAAATAAAGCTCAGCAACAAACACAATCCGGTTACACAATATAGGCATGGAGGAAGAAAGCATAAACACAAGCAACATGGAAAAGACTTTCAGGCAGATGTTGGAAGTGCAACACGAATTACAATAGACGATACATGTGATGAAAACAAATTGATAGTTAATTTAACTTCTTATACCTCAAGTAAAGATAAAACTGATGTGCTAAATAAAGGCTTAGTCTATGTACCTGCATTTTATGTTTCACATGTTTCTGTGGTGTCTGATGTGAAAAGTTTTTGCCGTAGTTTAAACCTAAAATATTATTATAGTAATAAGCCTGGAAATGTAGTAGAATCCACTTTTAAAATCAAAGTCTACTTTTCAACCTCCCTACCACCCAGCTGTAAAGTTATTTCAAGAACATATTCTATGTGATTTACATTTAAATCAAAATAATATTTTTAGAAATTCCAGTGTCAATTTGACATCTGATCAGAGGGTAGCTTTGCAGAGTTTACAAGATAATAATACTTTAGTGGTAGTAAAAGTGTACAAGGGAGGGGCTATAGTATTGTGGGAAATCAATAATTATGATGTTGAGGTTATGAGACAATTGAATGAATTCACTTCTTATATAAAACTACCATTTGATCCAGGGCAAGGTTTTAAACTTATGGTGGATACATTTCTGCATGAAATGGTTTCAAAGAGTGTGGGCAGGATTCACGAAGCCTCCGTGTAAGAGTTATAACTCTTACATGGAGGCTGCAGTTAAATGGAGTGATGTCAGCATGCTTTGCATATTCATGAGAGCATGCTGAATCACACCTAAGGCTAACACGGTCCATGTAAGACAGTAGGGGGTGTGTCCATAGGCCGAGCCCTGTAAGCGGAGACGCCCCCAGAAGAGTAAAAGTGCCCAAAGTAAACACCCACGACAGAGTCCACGGAAATGTGAATAAGCACAACACAACACATGGCCCCACAGACTATGAACAGAAAATATATAAATAAACATGTTATATATTTTTTTTAAATTGCAAAAATATTTAACCGTGAGGCTTCGTTTATGTGGCGTGCCGTAGCTACAGTTAGCAGTCAGTGAGAAAGCATATAAAAACTAAATATGCAAAGTAAGCCAAGAAGCAATAGCGTAGCAGTAGAGATGTTGTCTGAAGAGCAAGCATTCATGGTTCGAGTCCCCACAACACCAATTTTTATTTTTAGCAAAATAAGCACGAAACAAGTCCCTGACAAATATGTACACATAAAACCACATTTTATGTAAAATGTAATTAAATAGCCCATTTATATTGAAGAAATGTGAGGTAACAAAAGAATAAAAAATGCCAGATGTGCCCATAGCTGAGCTACAGTTTAACAGGGTGAGTGCATCTGCCCGTAAGTGAGCAGTGGTTTAACTGGTGCAAAATGAGTGCCCGTAGCTGAGCAGTGGTTTAACACTCTGAATCTAAGTGCTGCTAGCTGAGCTGAGCATAATATGCGTGCCGATAGCCAAATAAAGCTTAAACCAGCGTACCCTGTTTGCGCGGAGCTGCGCACCACGCAAACAAGCTAACCGACGGGCAACGTTGAGCAAGCCGTATCAAAACTGCCTTTACACAGACACACCCCTCAGCATGTCTAGGCAGTCATGAAAAATAAAAAGTAGTGGCCAGGTTCGAACCCAGGATACTATACACCATAGTCAAGGTACCAAACCACTAAGCCATGACAGCAGTACATATAAATGCAATAATAGCTAATATATAGGAATGAATACAAACTGGAGCATGACAATGCAGGTTTACTGAAGTTGATACAATTCCAAAATGGCCAATCACAGATATGTGCGGGAAAATGGACTATATAAGCCCCATAGGTGGGAATACACAGCATAAACGATTGTAGAACTGAACTGCAGGCAGAATGACAGGAGTAGGAGAGGGTAGTTGCTTTCGAGCACAGAGGTGGGGCGTTGAGGAGTCCAGGTACATGGTCTGGCTCCTAGTCCACAATCATGAGGCCCAACTCATGCAGGGCCAGGTCCTCTGGGGAGCATACAGAGCTGAGGCGTGGGACCGGTTGGCTCATGACCCAGTGCTACAGGGATTCCAAGGACTGGTGAGCAGGTCCGTCACCACCATGTGGACCTGAAGAGATGCAAGCAGGACCAACTGTACCATTGGATCCAGGAGGCCCGGCAAATGCCCAACGCCCCACTACTGAGTAAGTTACATTTAATTATGTATGTAAGAAATTAAACTAGCTGATATTATGGAGATGTGTATTCCAATATTACTTCATTTATATTACAGCTGCAGGTGTCTGTTCTGCGAACCACAGAGCCTATGGCAATAGGCTGGTGTGGTTGCGCCACCAGGCAGGTCAGTAATCCATTACCAGTAACTGTAAAGAAATATAAAAGTATGACAGTCAGCAAAAGAGTGCAGTGTAGTCACTAAGGAATAAAATGTGCAAGTAACAGTGTGAAAGTGTCTGCAAGTATTGCTTGATTACAAAAGTGTGTTTCAGCCTGTAAGCCAAACAGAAAAATGAAAATGTCTGACATAAATTCTGAAATAAAAATGCCCCACCTGTAAGAAAATAGTACACAACCTGCAGCAGGCTGAAAAGTATAGCTGCAGAAGATGATGAAATCACATGTGTGAAATATATCCCTGTTGAAATACTGAAACATGACAGAAGTGAGACTGCTGGAAAGGATTGTAATAACTACAGGTAAAACATGTCAATAAAGCCTAGAAGTAAGTACCATCCTGAATAGTAAAATGAAAACAAGTGAGAGAGTGTGAGAAAGTGTCATGAATCCAGCAATACAGTAGTAATAACCCCTGAATAAAGTATACTGCAGTCAAGACAGAATGAAATGCATGTGAGAATCCAAACCAAACAGCAAAATCTGTTCAAAGTGTTGCTGCAACTGGAATGTGTATCCCAAAATCTGGATATGTTGCTCTCAGTCTGCAATATGCAGATAGTATGATTGTCTGATATACCAAACATCCACACTTGTCTACAGCTATATAAAGCAAATGTAGCAGGATGATGCAGCTGAACAAAGCTAGATATGAAATGTGTATGAATAACAATAAAATGTATATTGATGTTGCAGTAATCCTATCACCAAGTTGAAATAGTTATCATATAGGAAACTGTAGTTAGAACAGTAGTGTGTATATATCTGTAGCTATTAGAACTGTACAGCATATGTATTGGTATTTGAAGGTGTTAATATTATTTTCTTCACCCCACCCTATAACCACATATAACCCATTCCACGTGAAAATGGTATGTGCAATCACAATTAACACCCCTGGACGTTTGTCCTGTTGGGTCATATATATTTGCATGTCCGTTGATGCATCTGCCCTGTTCATACATCCAAACCTGATGGCCTGTTGCCATCAATTAACCCTGCATGTCGTTGGACTGTGTATTGCTGTTCAAATTATGCATGTGTTATGCATGCTGTTCAATGGTGTGAATATCTGGGTGTTTGGTTAATGGGAATACTAATGCATGCTGTTACAACTAATTGTGAATGGTATTATATTTCACTAACCCAAACTGTCATGACATAATGCAAAACATAGGATGACAGGGAAGGCGGGTTCCAGCAGACCCACCTCTCCCACCTCGGCTGGCGAGTGCACCTGGCACTAGTGCCGAGTATGGACCCTCCTCCGCTGGCCCTGTGCCACCTGTGGGTGGAAGCGCTGCAGGGGATGGGGCTCACCCCCCCCTCTGCAAGTGTGGCCAGAGGAGAACCACCACTCACCCTTTGTAGCATCCGGACTGTGGTGCGTAGGGAGATTTGGGACTCTGTTCTCGAGCCCCTATGCCAGCTTGAGGCACGGGTGGCACAACTTATGGGCATGCCTGTTGCCCGGCCTACACAGCCCCCAGCACAGCCACGTCCTGGGCAGTGAAGGAACAGTGGCAACTGCCTATGGGTGGGGATATCAGTTCCACTGTTGCCATCTGTGGGCTCATGGGCTCTGGATATCCAAACCTCCATCCCCGTCAATTGTGTAACCCCCCCACACGTGTCATACACCACCCCTGTATGCGTCTTGTTTGTCTTGTCTGTTTATCTATCCAACCTACCTCCCCAGCTGTACCGACTTCCTTCACCTGACATACCACTCTCACCTGAAAAAAAAAAAAAGGGCCCTCTGTACCCACAAAATAATTACGCCCCATACATAGCTGCCCATTCCGCACATATGTCTACCAGACATGGAAACTATCAATTACAATTGGCTGTACAACAAGTAGTACTGTTGTCCTTACACCTCTCTCAGGGGTGGAAGGTATCAAATGTCACACCAAATTACAAACATATGCACAGCTGTTGCTGATGAAGGAATGGGCAGCTATGGGCCTTACCTATATCCCTCCTGCAAAAGCCAAGCTTGTTTCCCTACTGTCTTACCCTCTTTGTGACCCCTTTTTCATCACTTTCCTGTCTCCCCATTTTCATTTCTTTCAAAGAAAATAGAGCGGGTGTGCGCAAGAGTAAGCACGTTTAAGCGATTGTAAGCGGGTGTGCGCTTGTGTGCGCAGAGCTAAACACCAATGCGCATGCGTGAGCTCCGCACAAACCAGCACTAACCTGGTTACAACTGCTTAAAAGTGCCTTAGTCACTTTGATTGACAGGTCTTGTAGTCAGTTCAGAAGCAAAATAAAATCCCACTGTCAGTCCCGAACCCAGGACCTTGGAAACAGTAGTCTGCATGACTTACCACTAAGCCATGACTCTTATGCAAGAACATTGTGCTAAAATAAATATATCATGTAATAGCAGGAATGAATGTAAAGGGAATATAGATGTGTAGTACACAAAGCATGTCATTTAGAATTACTGTCAAAACTAGTGGATTTCCATAATAGTAGTGTGTGAACAGAAACAGCCATGCTAGTTGGTAGCTAGTAGGTATTAATGTCACTATAGCACCTTGCAAGCCACACACATACTCACAGCAGGATAATCACTGCCCATACCCCACAACCTCTTACAGGAACACATTCGGACCAAGTAATAAAATATGTGGAGCAAAGGCCCAAAACCAGGGACACATTACAAATAATGTTACAACAAACGCAGACAGTTCAGAGAGTAACAGGGTCTGCATTTTGTGGGATGTTTGGAAGTGTATGAAGTCTGAAACTTGAATGTTTGTCACTATATTCTGACTTGAATCAAAAAAATAGCCAAACAAAACTAAGAAAAAACAGTCAAAATGGCAGAAAAAGCATCAACTGAAGGAGACCTGGAATAATCACAGCAATAGCGTATAGTAAATTTAATATCCGCTTTCGTCACTAAAACTTCATCAGAAAACCCTGAAATCTGAATATTCTGACTTGAGCCCAGAGTGATTTGTCAGAAAAAGCTGTGCATGAGATATTGACCAAAATATGAGGCAGAAATGTGGACAACCTGCAAATATTTGTACACATGAGAGGTCTGACACCACCATATTTGAATAGTTAAGAGCCTAGACATAGCAACAGTGAATGACTTACAGGGATGCCCCACAGACTCCATGTAAAATGTACAAACAGTAGGCAGAAAGGTGTAACAACACATGCAATGGTGACTATGGAGTCCTGAAAGTATTCACCACTTGCATGGCAGAATAAGTGTAGTAATACATATGCTCATGCTAACCCACATTCACAACTGCAGCATACCAGACAATTCAATGGGTGTACCCCACTGATATGTACCATTCCATGAGGCAGATAACAGATGAACCTGAAAGTCTCTGGGGCATGCTCAGCAGCATACTCAAATACCCTAATAGATGTCAAAGCCCACACCATGGCCAGACCACACTGCATGCTGTAACACCCTAGCAGATATAGCAAGCATTCCAAGGTGTGAATGTACATGGAAAATAGGAAAGCTACAGCAGCACACTACAGTCAGAACACCTAGCAGGCATACAAGTAGTGACTGTAAAGGGCAAATATTGAAGCCTTCGCAACAAAGTGCAAGCAAAAGTGAAAGGAAAGCACACACACACACATTAACAGTAGTAGTAGTTGTAGGTGTCAGTGTATATAAACAGTTAGTACAGGAAACTGGAGAAATGAATGGAGGAATGTTAATCTACAACACACCTGGAAATATGAGAGAGATACCAACCTTTACACTCACAGAACATTGTCCACAGCCTAACAGCATGGTCCCTGCACTTAAAATCTGAAAGGGCTATGCCTATCTCACATACCTTTTTATAGCACTGTTCTGAAATCACAGTGAGAACTGCAATCAGTACACAACTGGCTGCATGCAATTCGCAAATGCTGACTAACAATTGGTGCAGAGGCCATCACATGGGCATATGCAGATACCTACAAAAGTATGCTGTACTCCCAGTCCACACATGCAATACTTTCATTGCACCCTGAGAAGGACGTGAGAGACAGACAGACAGACAGAGAGAAAGAGAGAGAGAGACAGAGACTGAGACAGAGAAATTTGAAATTAAGCAGACACAAACAAAACTGTTCAGCAACAGCCACCTGAAAGCTGACAACTAGGAAGTGGAGCAGCAGGACAGAAAACCAGACGGCAACACAAGCAGCTGTGACAAACACAGGTAATGTAAAGTAATACTGTAAAGGTCTACATACTGTGAACCCTCCATATGTGTCATTGGTCTGTATCCATATGTATATGAATATGTGTAAAGGGCAGGGGACATACAGCAACTATCAGTGAAGGCTGTACATACATTTGTATGTGAGACCATCTATGTGCACATATCAATGTAGGTTGACTGTAGGTTGTAGTGCAATGTACAAAGTAGGTTTCACAGTTATGTATGTTTAGCAGTATGTTAGTGTGTGTATACAGTATGGTAGACAAACATGTTGATATACCTGTCTATCATATCGATACGTATGTATGTCAACATATGTATGTATGTATGTATATATATATATATATATATATATATATATATATATATATATATATATATATATATATATATATAATATGCATATCTGTATACATACATAGAGAGAGATGTAGGAATACATAGACAGATGTAGATAGATAGAATATGTACAAACATATATATGTAATGCACACATACAGATATAGATATATGTAGATGCATATACATAGACTGATCTGACTATCTACAGGTATGACTGTATATGACGACCTCAACACACCCTGTCCCACCCCCTCTGTCCCTCTCACCCCCTCTGTGCCCCCCCTCTCCACATCTATAGCAATATATGTACATCAATATATATATATATATGCATATGTATTCAGACATATATATATATATATATATATATATATATATATATATATATATATAGAGAGAGAGAGAGAGATGTATATAAATTCTCTGAGTGAGGCACATGTGTACAGATGTATTGCAACAGGTGCCTGGTGACAAAGGCATGGAGTGAACACCAGTGTCAAAACCGGAATACCATACCACATTTCAAATCACCTACACCAGTAACCACCAGATATGTGATTGGCTGCCCACCACTGCATGTGTCAGGGGTGAACAGAGTCATAAATGTGTACAATAGTGGCCCCAGTGATATTCACAGTGGCACACTATTCCTGGAATACCTGCACATGGTATGTGTCAGCAGACATGGTGTGTCAGCTATGGACATGTAGGTCGGTGTACCCCTCCACACCACATAATGGATGCCATGGTATGGACCTCACATGACAACTACAGATATGGAGAAGGACACAGTGACATTTACAACACTGTGACAATGCACTCAAACACATTACCAATGCACAGTGACTGACAACACCACAGAGTACACATATACTACCCACATAGAGGTTACCACTCCCGGATTTACATACGTAAGTCACACCTATGACAGATGTCCAACAACCATAGTAACACCTCACACCATCCACAACCTAAATGACTGTTGTGTGTCATCCATGCCACTGCAATAGAGAGCACATGTGGAGGTAAAAGTTCCTACCCACAGATAAGACATACCCTGCAATAAATCACACAGTGTTAAGAAGCAAGACTCCCCATGAGTACGTCACACATACCCCTGCTGAATGTTAGTCAGATAGGTAATATGCCATATGAGTCACCCTGTGTAACTGTGTGACAGCAGCAGGTACCATCACACCACATGTGTCACAATGGTCAGGGTAGCAGAACAGTATGCTGCTGTAGTCCCAGGGGCAATAGCATATTGTATAGTATTGTATTGTAATGTAATGTATTGTGTTGTATTGTATTGGTATGTTGAGGTGCCTCCTTCGTGGAGTGGAACCACTGCTGCTGTGCGCCAGTGTACAGGTACATATCCTGTAGTCAGGCTAGTCTTACATAGCACTTCTATATGTGTGTTTAACTCCTGTCAGAGTTTATGTAGCATGCAACTGGGGATACCATCAGGTCCCAGTCATTTTGTGTATTCTGCTTTCCTGAGGGCGGCTCTCACTTGGACATCTGTGATGACAGGGAGGTTACAGTCAGCTGGGATAACTATGTCTTATTTTGGGGGAGAGGGTGGGGTGACACCTGCACTGAACCTGTCTGCCACAATGTTGTCAATATCTGTGGTGTCAGTGAAATATTTGTTGTTGTGTACTAACTATGGGCATAGAGGATGGATTCTGACCAGGTTGCTAACATAACTGAAGAAGGCCTTCCGGTTGTCTGTAGTGTCCCTCTTGATTTCCCTCTCAAAGTTGCCCATGGATGTTTGTATGATGGAAAATAGATCCTTACTAGTGCTGCTCAGACATGCCCTCCTTTATGGAATTATGCTCTGTCTTGCAGTAGCTTCCATCTTCTGTAATACAATCTGTCTATGGCTGGGGTCCACCAGACAGGATGCTGTCCCTTTGTGGAGAGTGTCTTGGTCATATATGGGATTGCATGATCCATGCATTCTTGGAGATGTCTGTAGAAAGCAATTGTGTAGGGATCAGCATTGTGGGTTGTATCTGCCACTGGCCCAGTGGGCTGAAAAGATACCATGTCACTGTTACAAAGTGTAAAGTTTGCATCTGTAATGTTATTCACTATAGTCGTTTGTGCTGGTGGTGGAGGTGGGATATGTATATCCAGGGCAATTAGTGTGTGGTTAACTCACAGTAGTTGATGATGTAGGCCATACAGTACCTAGATACAAACACCCAGAGTGAGGAGGTGCTCTTGACCTGAATCAGTGTTCTGACTGCTGGGGTTTGGTAGTATGTCGTATGGAGTGTGCCAGGTACTGTTGCACAGTTGCTGGCTGAGCACTGATACCTGGCCATTTACATGTCTATCCACCAATAGACAGACAGATGCTATATATGTGAGATATGTTGTATCATAACAGTCAAGTAGCATGTGTAGTATGTGTGCCACATTCTGCTGACATATATTGCTGATATCAGGTTATTTTCTTTTTCAGGTACATGGCTCACCCACAGAATCCCACTTACTCCACAGCTGAGGATGAGGAGATACACCAGAGCCTGGTGCGAGATTATGCAATACTCTTTTCCCGCACCAGCCAGAATCAGCAGGAGAGGGCTGCACTGTGGCAAGACCTGGTCCATCTGGTAAATGACATAGGCATGCATAATAGGACATATGAGCAGGTACGACATCACTGCAGTGATTAAATCAGATATGTCCATCAGCGTGCATCGGATATCCACAGGCAACAGGTCGCCACAGGTGGTGGGGTGGCTACACATCCCCCACTCACCAGACTGGAGGGACTACTCATGAGTGTAGTGGCTCCAGTCCGCCAGCAACAACAACAGCAGCAGACATGCATTATGATGGAGGCTGGAGCCACGCAGCAGCAAGACAGTGAACGTGCAGGTAATATGCCATATGTATAGTTGACTGTTGTGTACACTGGTAGTTAATGCATGTGTGAGGTGTGTCCTTGGTTTGTAGCTGTCACCATAGTATTTAATGTGCAAGTGTGATATCCTCAATATTAGCAGCTGACCTGTGAAAGGCGACTGTTGTACTACTGACCTGTATCATAGTCAGTAACAATGGCACAGTTGTGCCCACTGACATTAATTTCTTCACGTCTACAGGTCCCTCTGGTGTAACAGCAATGCAGCCTATCCATGCTGGTGAGTGTGTATTAACAATTCCTGTAATAGTCTTGATAGTAATAGTAACATTCGGCTCACTTAGTAGTGCTCTTTGTAAGCATGTAGGTGTGTCTGTGTCTGTGTGTTGATATCACTCATATTGTGTGAAACTGTGCGCATGTGCGCATGTGTGCACCTGTGCATGTGTGCATGTGCACATGTGTGCATGTGTGCATGTGTGCATGTGCGCATGTGTGCATGTGTGCACCTGTGCATGTGTGCATGTGTGCATGTGTGCATGTGTGCATCACTGGTAATGTGTAGACATTGTAAACTGTGTTTCCTGTTTCCCTCCCACAAGTTCTGGTGCTGCTCTGGTGTCATGTAGCAGGGAACCTGAATCAGGTGCCATGGGTACTGATAATGATGACATCTGTGTAATGGCACAGGAAGGTATGCCAGGGTCCGCCATTGGTCAGCCGATTGACAGTACACAGCTGTCGACCCCATCAATGCGCAGTTAACCTGCCAATACACCCTTTGTCACCAATGTCCCTAGGTGATGGACAGCATACAGTGGGCATTGACCAGGGTAATGTGGTATCTGTGGCACATGCCTCCCCACACAGCAGCCATGGGCATGGCTCAGAGATGGTACCACACAGACAGATGTCCAGGGGTTCTCGTGAGAGCATCCGTGGGCGTACTGCCCCTGTCAGACGTGCCCACAGAGGTCTTACAACCTCAGCTATGTTTCAGGCTGTCATACAGGCACAGACACGTCTGGAACGGTACACCAGACAGGGTCTGAGGGAGCTGACAGCATGTCGCACAGCCATGACTGACAGTATGCGTGACATTGCGGCTGTCATCCGTGATTTCACCGATGTCATAGACAGACGTTGTGGGGACATATTAGACCGGTTCCACAACTACATGTCCATGAGCCAGGGCGATGGTGGGAGGTTGAGGCGTCGACGTGGCCATATGCCAGCAACAGCAGCAGCTGGCAGTCGTCACGGATGACAACAGAGCCGCGGCTGCCCCCATAGTGCCAGCAGCAGCCCCAGCAATGCTGGGTCTGTGCTGTCATCAGACCGCCCCAGGAAACCATATGCACATGGCTCTGGCCAGGCCCGACAGGGATCTGTGTCCAGTCAATGAACACCTGCTTCTGATGAGAGTATCCAGTCTGGGTTGGTACCGGATATGGTCCGTAGCACCCCTGCAAGGCACAGGTACCGTGTCCGTGGCCAGAGACACTGATCTGTATGACCTGGCAGGTACAGTCTGTGGCTGTCCACAAACACCAGTATATGGCAGCCATGAGGTGGAACTGTGTGCATCCATACAGACATGCGAATTGACAACACCTAGGGCTACTGCATACATGCACACACTGCACCAACATTGCCCCACCTTCTACTGCTGTCCCTCAACAACACACATACACATACATGTCAATCGGTGGTATTGGTGGCTGACTCAGGCATACCAAGTTCACACCCTGTGCATATGATGAAACTGCGCCACCTCCTGCAATCTGTAACAACTGTGCAGGTACAGTTTAACATATTGCTTATGCACAGGGTGACCACATAGATATGTAGTAATAGTATCATGTTGTTAACAGTACTGTGTGCTGAATTAATTGTGGGTATATCACAGCATGCCTGATGCAGTAAGGGTGTGATTGTCATGTACTGTTGTCTACACCCATGGTAAGTACCATAGTGTATCATCTGCACATATTGGCATACTGGTGATAATGATGTCAACAGAAGGCTACATACATAGGTAGCACAGGGGATAAGGTAATGAATGTAGTAATACGCAATGATGGACATGTAAAAAGCAAGTGGCATGTTGCCCACACTGGACTCTGCAATGCAAATGTTTGAGGATGTTGATATGTGTGCAGTACGACACGACTGGTACAGGACACACAGGAGCACCCTAGCACTGCAAGCTCACATCTCATACCATGCTAGACAGCCCCAACACACAAAACTAACTGTCACAGGAGGGAGAGTCCCCATATATGTCAGGGATACTGTGGTGGCAGGCCAGGTAGCATACATCCTACTAAGTATGGAACCACTGAGTGAAGGCTCAGTGTCTGTTATTTGACATGTGTATTACTGCAGGTATGAGCACATGGGTTTCCATCCAGTTATTGTACATCCTGACAGTACATGGTCTGTACACTTGTGTGCGCTGAGACTGGACCCTAGCCATCTGACCTGTGTATTTCCATGTACATGTGCATAGTGCCTGCATATTTGCAGTGTCACCTACTGGAAGTGGTACAGCTTGTTTGTTGTACAATGGACTACATGCAGCCCTGTTTACTGTAGCTTTGTTTGCATGCATGTTTGCTTGCAATTACCCTGGAATACTGATCACACCTGCAATGCATAGTTATAGAGCTTCTGTGGACTCCTAGTGCCATCTGCATAGCTAACTATATGTATGTCCATGTCTCACTTGACAGAATGTCACTGTTTGTCCTGTTCACATGTACATTGCCTGTGACACAGTGCATATGACTTACCTGGCATGTGTCCACGTGAGCAGTCATATATGCTACTGCTAACTAATCACAGGCACTACACATTCACATATTCATCTTCTGATGAACCACCTGCTTCGCTAGGGACGGCCTGCACCTGTCACCCCTGGGCTTTCAGATATTGGCAAAGGCTCTTGCTACCCCCATAGTGCCTATGTTAGGCAAGGCTCAAATGACAAACCCACCTTCATAGGTATCACAAGGGATAAGAAACTAAGAGTAATGCTACGCAACGCCAGAAGTCTAAACCTCAAGATGCATGCACCCGAAACTCTCCTTGGCATGGAGAACATCGGTATCTGTGCAGTAACAGATGCCTGGTTTAGGGCTACTGACAGCACACCAGCACTACCAGGTTTAACCTCATACCATGCTTTTCATCCCCAAAACTTGGAACGAACCACAAATGGAGGGGGAGTATTGATATTCATCAAAGATACCCACACCTCTAGGTTGGCGGCAAAGCACCAAGCATCAGAGTCTATCCATGTGCAACTAACAATGGGTGAAACTGCCTTCCAGGTTATAGCCTGCTACAGACCACCCTCCCAAACCCAAGAACTGCACTCGGCCGTCCTGTGAACTGTGGAAATATGAAGGTCTCTCCAAACACCATCATATTGGGCGACGTCAACTACCCAAACATGGACTGGGAGCATGACTCTAGCTCCAAGACCCTAGGCCAAAGATTCCTAGAATATATGAGCTCAAATGCTATGGAATAAATTGTTACAACTCCCACAAGAAGGGGAAACATACTGGACCTGATCATCACCAACATGGGGACTCTATGCTCCAGACCAGAAGTATATCCCTCACTGGTAAGATCAGACCATAAACTAATCTCACTGGATATTCACATCCCGACCCCACCCCCTGCCCAGAACACCACAGTGAACAACTTCTCTAAAGCAAATTCACACTCCTCAAAACTGAGGTGGAATCCTTCAAAGCCCCCGGGCCTGTGGAAACTACAGACCAGACCGCAGATTCCTCTATAAACGCATTCTATGGATGCTTCAGGAATGCATGGATCATGTGATCCCGAATAAAACCAAGACCCAATCCTCCAAAGGCAGACGTCCTGTCTGGTGGACCCCAGCCATAAACAAACTACACAATAGAAGGAGGAAGCTACCAAATGATACAAATTCACAAATAGGGAAGGCATCACTGATCAGTATTAGCAAATAACTACAGGCACTCATAAGATTGTCTTAGGCCAGCTTCGACAGAAATTGCACAGGACACTAAGGATAATCACAAGGCTTTCTTTAGTTATGTTAGGAACCTGGGTGGTAATTCCCAGATATGCTCAGAGGTAGTCAAAAATGTCAATAGAAACGCCAAACCCACAGACATTGCCATCATTCTAGCTGACAGGTTCAGTGCAAACTTCTCACCCCCCTCCACACTGAAAGGGCAAATATGTATCCCAGCAGAGTGCTGCCCCGCTGACATCTCAGATGCTCAGGTAAGAGCTGCCCTCTCCAAAGCAATACACATTGCATCAATGGGATGCGACAGTGTCCCGGGTTGTGTCCTACATGACCACCAAGACGTGCTACTACCAAACATAAACCTACTGTTCAATCCCAGCCTTACTACAGGATATGTGTCCAAAGTGTGGCGTACAGCAACAGTGGTCCCTCTACAGAAAGGTGGTGCCTCAACAGATCCTGGACACTATCACCCATAAGCCACACTAGCTTAGTCTGCAGAGCTATGGAAAGGATCATCATGGACCACATAGATATAGATATTGCAGACCTACAGACACTGGTTCATACCCAGTTTGGCTTTGTTAAGGGCAGATCCTGCCTCTCAAAACTGGTTGATTTCTTTGAAACAGTCACCAAGACCATTGACGAGGGGAAGGTGGTTCACACAGCCTACCTGGACCTCGCAAAAGCCTTCAAAACAATACCCCACTCGGGCATTCTAGAGAAGCTCACCAGCTTAAATATAAGCCCCTATGTCAGTAGAAGGATTGCACACTGGCTCAAGGACAGAACCCACATGGTTAGAATTGCTGGAGCCATGCCAGACTCCAAACCAGTTACGAGTTGTGTCCCACAAGGCTCAGTCCTGGGACCTCTCTTGTTTGGTATGTATTTATCGGAGGTACAGGCCAACACGGAAGGACTGTGGCTGACCAAATATGCAGATGACTGCAAACTGGCCACCATAATCGACTCTCCAGCTGACACAAGCATCTTCCAAAGGGGCATCATAGAAACAGACAACTTGTGCCAGAGCCATGGCCTCCAGCTGAATGCAAAAGTGTGTATAGTCATCCCCTTTGGCAAAAACAAAGTGCCCACAAAGTACCACATAGGTGGTACTCCATTATGTAATGAAGAAGTAATTAGGGACCTGGGGACCCAAGTTGATAGCAATCTCTCATTTGACAACCACGTGGCCAAAGTGGTTAGAAAGACATTGTATATAGCCCACCCCATCATGAAGGGATTCACATCTACATCAGGGAGGACATCGTGCCTCTTTACTCATCCCTCATCAGGCCCATAATTGAGTACAATCCCCCTGTCGGGATGTACCTTACCAGACACCTGCAGCACCTGGAAAGACACCACAAGTACCTCACCAAGAGGATCAAAGGGCTCAAACAGATGCCATATGCTGACCGGTTAAATAAACCCCAGCTCTACTCAGTGGCATACCGCCTGTTCAGAGGCGATCTGTGCCTAATGTATAACACCATGTCGAACCCGGAATTAATGGGCATGCTGTACCTGAGAATATCCAAATCCCATCGGGATACACGCTTGAGAGACCTGAGCCTCAGCACTGAAATAAATAGGACATGCTGGAGGGACAGATTCATAACCCAGAGGCTCACTTCACTCTAGAATAAAATCCCAGTCCAGGTTAGGAAGAGTCCCTCATTGACTCTCTTCAAGAGGAATCTTGATGAGTGGATGGGAAATTGTAGGTTTACCCCGGGTATCACTTCTGTGTCACTGTTAGACAGAGGCACAGTATACTAACCTCGGAAAAGGGCATGGCAAGATATATTTACATTGGATGGTGACAGCCAAACACATTCTGGCTAGGTTCTTAAATGCCCTAGGTGAGATTGCCTAGTATGATGCTATGAACCTATGTACCTTGTTCCCCATTAGCCCTATGTGCTGTTAATCACCATATCAATCAAAATACTATGTAGCATGTTCAAAGGTCAGTTGTCAGTCACCTCTATGCTACAGTTGTGGAATATGTGGGTCATGTGGCAATGTCACAGCTGCCACATGTACACAGTCAACCCTCTCCCCTACACATGGACGTACAACACATGTATGAGATGGAACCACATAGCCAAACTGGGGACTAAGCACTCTGAACCCAGTACTGGCATAACCTGTCAGGTGGCATGCAATACTACAGTGACTACAATACCAGTCTGATGTAGACCTACACTGACAGCAATACAAGCACGTGAACACACTGGGCCATTCGTGGAGCCTTAGAATAGCATCCTGCCTGAGCGGCACACACCTTTGCAGCTGGCACACAGGCATACGTTATGCCTGAACACATCACACATAACACATAGCACACAAATCCTGTGTGCCAGTCACAGCCTGTACGGCTAGACAGCACACCTGCCACAGTTGTGTTAGCTACCTTTATTGTCCGCTAGAGTATGGTCATGCTCACCAGGCTGGACAAGGTGAAGGTCACAGTGATATGCCTGTGGGACACTATGGTCCACCACATAACACAAGCATACAGGTCAGTCAGAGGCATGGACACATATGACTCAGTCATTGTCCATGCCACATACCTTCTCCTGCTGTACTTGTAGGGTGCTGACATCATCAGTGTTTAGAAAGGGGAATGGGCATCCTGTAGTCTGTTCTCCTAGTTGCCAAATGGGACATTTCCCTCACGCACGCTAACACCCCTCAGCCAAACACACACACTTGCCATTTGCAGGATTCAAACCCCTATCTAACTATGTTACGACACTTGAAACGGACGCATTAGCGAAGTGCACTATTTGCATTACTGGGAGGTTTCCCTTCTCTTGCTGTACTTATAGGGTGCTGACATCATCAGTGTTTAGAAAGGGGAATGTGCATCCTGTAGTCTATTCTCCTAGTTGCCAAAAGGGACATTCCCCTCACACACAATACCCCCCTCAGCCAAAAACACACACTTGCAGGATTCAAACCTCAACTTAACTATGTTATGACACTTAAGATGGACGCATTAGCGGAGCGCGCTATTTGCATTACTGAGAAGTTTTTCTTCTCTTGCTATACTTATAGGGTGCTGACATCATCAGTGTTTAGAAAGGGGAATGTGCATCCTGTAGTCTGTTCTCCTAGTTGCCAAAAGGGACATTGCTCTCACACACACTAACCCCCCTCAGCCAAACACACACACCTGCCATTTGCAGGATTCAAACCCCTATCTAACTATGTTATGGCACTTGAGACAGACGCATTAGCGGAGTGCCCTATTCGCATTACCGTGAGGTTTGTTTTCTCCTGCTATACTTATAGAGTGCTGACATCATCAGTGTTTAGAAAGGGGAATGTGCATCCTGTAGTCTGTTCTCCTAGTTGCCAAAAGGGACATTTCCCTCATCCCCTCAGCCAAACACACACACTTACCATTTGGAGGATTCAAACCCCTATCTAACTATGTTATGATACTTGAGATAGATGCATTAGCAGAGTGTGCTATTCGCATTACTGGGAGGCTTATTTTCTCCTGCTATACTTATAGAGTGCTGACATCATCAGTGTTTAGAAAGGGGAATGTGCATCCTGTAGTCTGTTCTCCTAGTTGCCAAAAGGGACATTTTCCACACAGACAATTGCACACACACTAACCCCCCTCAGCCAAACACACACACATTTGGCATTTGCAGGATTCAAACCCCTACCTAACTAGGTTATGACACGTGAGACGGACGCATGAGTAGAATGCGCTATTCGTATTACTGGAAGGTTATCCTTCTCCTGCTATACTTATAGAGTGCTGACATCTGTGTTTAGAAAGGGGAATGTGCATCCTGTAGTGTGTTTTCCCAGTTGCCAAAAGGGACATTTCTCTCCCAAACACTTACACACACACCAAACCCACTCACACACACACACACTGAGCATTTGCATGATTCAAATCCCTACCTAACTATGTTATGACACTTGAGACGGATGCATTAGCGGAGCACGCTATTCGCATTACTGAGAGGTTTCTTTTCTCCTGCTGTACTTATAGGGTGCTGACATCATCGGTGTTTAGAAAGGGGAATGTGCATCCTGTGGGGAGGCAGACGCCAAGCACACTCTGGCTAAGCTGTCATTCCCTAGGGCAAACAGCCTAGTGTTGGCCTCTACACCCATATGTTTAATTGTCAAATGCATATTATTTGTAGCTGACAGACTGTTTGCACATCTTTATTGCCATAGCATTCCCTGTTTGTATGAACAACTTGTGTATCTGTGGAAAATGTTTGCATATGGGAGGGATCCACTATATCACGTATGTCTCTGTAGTCATTTAACTGTGTGCACTGGGCAGACTGCTGTAATGTGGTTGGTTCTTGGAATAACATGTAAAAATACCAGATATGTGTGGCCAACTGCTAAACTGAGATTTGGCCTAAGTGTGTGTGCATGCCCAATTCAGCCTTCCCATGGCATGTTGTCTGACATATGTCTCATTTATCAAAGTGTGTGAGCATGCCCAGTGTGAGCATTCCATATGTTGAACTCTGCAGCCCACCACATTTGTGGATGAGTGTGAACTTCAACAAATATCTCCCGTTTATGGTTGTGTGTTGTGTGTCATGTTGTGTAGTTACTGTACAACTGCTTTGTGTGTGAACACAACAAGATTATACTGTGCCTGCAGGGTTTGCATGGGATACTTTGCATACAGTTGTCAACATCCTTTCACACTGACCTAACACTGTAGTACTGTATAGTGTACTGGTTCAGTACTTTGACTGTGGTGGACAGTATCCTGGGCTTTAGTGCTATCACTGCTTTACATTTCCATAGTGAGCACAACAGCCTGGTTAGGGGCCAGTTGTGTACATCTGACCATGTTGCATTATGTTCAGATATGAACTACTTAAACCAGGCTTGTCCAACATTGGTAGTGTATTCCACAACATAGGTGTACATTTGCAAACACTAGCGATGTGCCCTAGTCCATTTCTAATGCTAGTCGGAGAATGTGTTTGTCCTTTGACACACATTGCAAGTGGAGTTTGCCATGACATATGTCATGGTTAGTATACTGTGCCTCTGTCTACCTGTGACATGACAGTGATACCCAGGATAAAGCTACCATCTCCCATCCACTCATCAAGATTCCTATTGAGGAAAATCGATGTGACTCTATGGGTAGCCTGTACTGGGAGTTTACTCATGGGTGGGGGTGGCTTCTGTGTTATGGATCATGCAGTACAGCTTGTCCTATGTAAGTCAGTGCTGGGGTTCAGGTCTCTCATGTGCATAGCTCACTGCAATTCAGATTGTACAAGGTGCAGCATGTTTATTGATACCAGCAACACAGGCAACACAAGGCATCTGTGCAAGCTCCTTGATACTCCTGGTGAGGTACTGTTGGGGACTTTATGGTTGATGGTGGCGTCTGCTGAGGTACATCCCACAGGGGCTATTGTAGTCAATTGTAACGCTGATGAAGGATGACTGCAGAGCCACAATGACCTCCCCTTATCTAGATCTGACAACCTTCATGATTAGGTGGGTATATGGTATGTTTCTGTAAACACTACAGCACATGTTTGTCCAATGCAGGATATCTATCACCTTGTGTCCCCAGGTCTCTCATTACATGTTAAGTACGTAATGGGTTAACACCTATGTGGTAATTGGTGGGCACTTACTGTATATCCATGGGGGTTGACTATACACTTTTCTGCAATTAGCTTGCTGACATGGCTATGGCACCAGTTGTCTGTTTCTATGTGGCCATTTTGTGGGATGCTTGTGTCAGCTGGTGGATCATATATGGTGAGCAGTTTGTAGTCCTCTGCAAACATGTTCAGACACAGTCCTTCCATGTTGGCCTGTACCTATGGGACATATATACCAGACGAGAGAGATCCCAGGACCAAGCCTTGTGGGATGCCAGTTATATCTGGTTTGTAGTCTAACATGGCTGCAGCATGTCTGACCATGTCTGTTCTGTCCTTGGTCTGGTTTGCAACCCCTCTACTGACATAGGGGTTTATATTTAAGCTGGTGAGCTTATCTATAATGAACATGTAGGGTATTGTATAGAAGCCTTTGCAAGGTCCAGCTACGCTGTGTGGACCACATTGCCCTCAACAATGACCTTAATGACTGTTTCAATTGAGTCAAACATGTTTAGGGGCAGGATCTGCACTTAAGAAAGCCACACTGGGTAGGGTCCAGTGTCAGTAGGTCCCCAATATCTTTATGTCTGCGGTACATGCTGATCCTTTCCATAGCTGTGCAGACCGAGCTTCTCAGGATTCTGGGGTGGTAGTTTTCAGTATCCATTCAGGCAACACCTTTGTTGAGAAGGACCACTGTTGTTGTACACTGCTCTTTGGGTACATATCCTGTGGTAAGGCTGACATTGAGCAGTAGTGTGATTTGGCATTCCATTCGTCTTGGAGTCCATGTTGGACTCAGCCCAGGACACCATCTCATACCATTGCTGCTGTGTGTTTTGCTTTGTAGATGCTGGCTGTTACCTCAGCATCTGCAATGTCAGGGGGCCAGCAGTCTGCTGGGATAGATATTTTGCATTCTGGGGGGGGGGGGTTTGCACTGCACCTGTCAGGATGTATGTTGGCAATATGTGTGTGTGTTTGGTATGTTGTTTGTGATATTTGTGTGATTCAGAGCATATCTGTGAATTCCCAACAGTTGTGAAAGCCTTGGGATTATACTTAGTGTCCTGTACAATTTGT
Source organism: Protopterus annectens (assembly GCF_019279795.1). NCBI lineage: Eukaryota > Metazoa > Chordata > Ceratodontiformes > Protopteridae > Protopterus > Protopterus annectens. Next base: position 831,823,961 of record NC_056741.1, on the reverse strand, counting down.
ATCTTCATAGGTTCATAGGTTCATACTCGGCTATCCACCCTAGGACATTTGTTAGCCTAGCCAGAGTGTGTGTGGCTTTTGCCACCCCTTGCTATGTGAATATTATGGCCATTTATGGTTTGCTTTGCTGTGCCTCTGTCTGGACATGACACAGTGAAGACCCCCAGTGTATCTTTACAATCATCCATCCACTTGGCAAGATTCCTGTTGAAGAGTGTCAGTGAGGGGCTCTGCCTAACATGGAGTGGGATTCTGGTCCAGGGTGTGGGGAGCCTCTGGATTATGTATCTGTCCCTCCAGCACATCCTAGTTCATTATTTGTTGAGGTTGACATCTCTCACTCTCACAGCTCCGATGGCTTTGAGTTTTCTGGGGTGGAGCATGTCCATTACTCCTGTGTTGGGCATGGCCTTGTACAACAGGCATGCAATGCCTCTGTGTAGGCAGTATGTGACTGCATTCAGCTGGGGTGTCTACAGCCAGGCAGCATATGACATATATTTGAGACCCTTTATCCTCTTGGTGAGGTACCTTTGAGGTCTTTCTAACTGCTGCAGGTGTCAGGTAAGGTACATCCCATATGAGACATTGTACTAGATTATGGGTGTGATAAGAGAACAGTATAGGGGCACAATGACCTCTGTTGATGTAGATGTGAATCCTTTCATGATACGGTGTCCAATGTAGACAGTCTTCCTAGCCACATTGGCAATGTGAGTGTCACATAACAGGTTACTGTCCACTTGTGTCCCTAGGTCCCTGATTACTCCTTCCATACATAATGGTTTACCACCTATGTGGTAATTTGTGGTACCTTGTTTGGTATTTGGTGGGACATTCATACTGTCCAGTGTCTTCAGGATGGCTGGGTGGGGTTCTTGTGTGTGAGAGTGTGGTCTGTAGCATGCTACAGACTGTACGGCAGTCTTGCCTACAGTTAGTTGCACATGGGTGGACTCCAATGCCTTGTGCATTGTCAGTTACCTGGACGTATGGGTGTCTGTGCTGAATATGGATACTCACCCTCCTTTTATGTTTTGTTCCAGGTTTTGGGGCCATGACACATGATATGTGGTATAACCTGGTAGTGCTGGCGTGCTGTCAGGAGGCTTGCAGCAGGTTTCTGTCGCTGCACAGACATTGATGTTCTCCATACTGGGGATGGCCTCGGGAGCATGCATATTGGGGTTTACACATCTGGCATTGGTCAGCATTACCCTTATGTTTCTTTCCACTTATGTTTTCTAGGGTGGTGGGTTAGTCTTTTCAGCCTTGCCTACAAAAGGCTCTATGGAGGTGGGAAAAGCCTTATCCAATATCCAGACACCCAGGGGTAACAGGTGCAAGCCATCCCAGGAACAGCTGCATGGCTTGTCAAGCATGACATCCCAAGCAGACAGACATTGTATCCCCTTGGAATGACACCAGTAAGTGTGCCACTTGCTATGACTGATCATTCCGTGTTTGTACTGTGGCATTATTCTTGGTAAGGGTAGGATGCTGCAAATGGTGAGTGTCATACCAGCCTGGACTACATAATCAGAGAGCTCATCTATGTCTCTTTTCATGTAGTCTAGGGAGGTATATCTCAGATCATTCACACCAGCATGGACTATGACTGCATCATATTTCTACTTGCTTTGGGGTGACCTGCTTACTTGTGTTATGTGGCGTATTGTGGCAGCCTACAGGCAGCTTACTGTACCCTTTCCCTTGTTCAGTCTGGTGTGCGGGACAGCAGTGTGTCTCACTATGGAGTCACCTATTACAACTGTATCAGGCATGTTGTTTCTCCTTCTGGCCTGTGACTGTTTGGCACACCAGCTTTGTGTACTATGTGTTGCATGTGCTATGTTTGGAAGTTGTTTGATTGGGTGTCTGCTTTAGAGGCCTCTGTTGGTGTGCTGTGTTTGTAATTTGTGCCTCCGGGAATGTTTTTCTGTGTTTATGTCTTTGGTTTGCAGTTGTGATAGGTCTATATGGGACTGTGTTTGTGGTGTGTGTGTGGTTCCTTTCTCCTCCTGACTAGTTTTGGGAGTACTGAGTTGAGGGAGCTCAGCCTCCAGTTTGGATAGATGGTTGCATCTCTCACATATATTTGTATTTCTTGGGGGGAGTTGGGGGTTGTCTGTGTACTTGGGGCAGGTGTAACATTGCCTCAAGATTCACAGATTCAACTTGTTGTGGCTGGCCTTAGTGGATTGTATGTGTGGACATATTTTATTGCCATACTACTGATCAGTGATTACTTCATTGTTTATGTTTGCTCTATCATGTAGTAGCTTCCGCATTCTCTTGCATGGTTTGGTTATGGCTGGTGTCCACCATGCCAGATGCCTGCGTGTATGGCATTGTGTCTTGTTTTAATTTAGGATTGCATAATCCAAGCATTCCTGGCAGTGTTCATGGAATGGCTGCATTACAGGTTCTGAGGTGTGGCCCATATTTTGCACCTGCACAGGACCTTTAATGGATTCCACATCAGTTTGGAGGAGTGCAAATATTGCTTTACACATGTTCTCCACTGTGGTTTTCTGGCCAGGGACTGTGGTCAGGATTTGTATATCCAGTGTGATTACTCTATGGTCTGGTTTTACCAGTGAGCAATACACTTCTCATCTTGCCATCCAGTACCTATGTTCATAGGTTCATAGGTTCATACTAGGCTATCTGCCCAAGGGCATTTATAAGCCTAGCCCATAGTTATGTGGCTTTCGCCACCCCTTTAGTTTGAATAAAAACTATGCCTATCATTTTTCTGTACCTCTGTCAAGCAGTGACACTGAAGTAATCCCTGGGGTATATCTGCGATCTCCCATCCATTGGTCAAGATTCCTCTTGAACAAGGCCAGCGAGGTGCTCTGCCTCACATGTACCGGGATTTTGTTCCACAGCATAGGGAGTCTCTGGGTGATGAATCTGTCCCTCCAGCACATTCTATCTATAACCGTGTCAAGGTTTAAGTCTCCGCCCTTGTGGTTCTGAGGGATCTAGATTTTTGAGGTGAAGCATATTCATCAAATCTGGGTTTGACATGGCCTTATATGTCAGGCACAGGTCACCTCTGAGCAAGCGGTATGAGACTGAATAGAGCTGGAGTTCTTTCAGTCGGGCAGCATAAGACATATTTTTGAGACCCTTTATCCTTTTGGTGAGGAACTTTTGGGGCCTTTCAAGCTGCATCAGGTGTCAGGTCAGATACATTCCGAACGGGGCATTGTACTCAATCATAGGTCTAATGAGTGATGAGTACAGGGGGACGATGACCTCCCTTGATCTAGATGTGAATCCCTTCATGATCAGGTGGGCAATATAGAAGGTTTTCCTAACTACTCTAGCAACATGAGTGTCAAACGAAAGGCTACTGTCAACTTGGGTCCCCAGATCCCTGATAACTTTTTCTGTGCTCAGTGGATTGCCACCTATATGGTAGCTAGGGGTAACCTTGTTTTTCCCAAAGGGTATGACTATGCATTTTTTGGTGTTTAACTTCAGGCCATGGCTCTGGCACCAGTTATCCATTTCTGTGAGGCCCTTCTGGAGGATATCTGTGTCAGATGTGTTTTTGACTATGGCGCCCAGTTTGCAGTCATCTGCAAACTTTGTCAGCCATAACCCTCCTGTGTTTGCTTGTACTTCAGAAAAGTAGATGCCGAACAAGAGCCCTGTGGGACACCACTTGTGACAGGCTTTGAGTCTGACATGGCTCCAGCAACTCTGACCCTGTAGGTTCTGTCACTTAGCCAGTTTGCAACCCATCTTGTGATGTATGGGTTTACATTCAAACTGATGAGTTTTTCGATGATACCTGAGTGGGGTATTGTGTCGAAGGCCTTTGCCAGGTCGAGGTAGGCTGTATGGACTGCCTTTCCCTCATCAATGGCCTTGGTGACTGTCTCGAAAAAGTCAACTAAGTTTAAGAGGCAGGATCTGCCTTTGACAAAGCCAAACTGGGTTGGATCCAAAGTCTGCAAGTTCCCTATGTCTTTATTTATGAGTTCCATTATGATCCTCTCCATGGCTTTGCAGATAAGGCTTGTCAAGCTAATGGGGTGGTAATTTCCAGGGTCTGTGGAGGCACCGCCCTTATGAAGTGGGACCACAGTTGCTGTGCGCCACTCCTTGGGTACGTATCCTGAGGTGAGGCTAAGATTAAACAGCTGTCCTAACTGTGGGTTTAATTCCTCGTTGAGTTCTTGAAGCACACAGCTGGGGACACCATCCGGTCCCATGGATGCTGTGTTTTTTGCCTTAGTGAAGGCAGTTCTCACCTGGGCATTGGAGATGTTTGGGGGGCTACAATCCTCTGGAATAGATATCTCTCCTTTTGGGGGGGAGAAGTTTGCACTGAACCTGTCAGCCAGTATGTTAGCAATGTGTGTAGGTTCAGTAATTTTCACATCATTTTGAACTAATTCTGAGCATATCTGGGAGTTTCCTCCTAGGTTTCTAACATAGCTAAAGAAGGCCTTATGATTGTCTTTAGAGTCCTTGGTGATTTTTCTCTCAAAATGTTGCTGATTATCACATCCAGTATGCTTACCCCTCTTGTGGGAGTGGTACATTGTTCCTGGGCATTTTGGTTTATGGATTCTATGAACTTTTGTCCTACAGTGTTGGAGCTAGTATAATGCTCCCAGTCTATGTCTGGGTATTTTCAGTCACCCAATATAATGGGGTTTGGAGGACTTGATATATTCATGTATTCCAGCATAGGCCAGGTGCAGTTCCTGGTGTTGGGACAGTAGTCTGTAGCAGGCTATAAACTGGGGGGGCAGTTTTAGCCACTGTTACTTGACCATGGCTAGTCCATGCTGCTTCTTGTTGTGGTACCAACATGGGGGAGTGGTTATCCTTGACAATTATTGCTAGTCACCCTCCTTTTGTAGCTTGTTCCATGTTTTGAGGCTGTACAGCACAGTATGATGTGTAACCTGGTAGTGTTAGGCTGCTGTTGTGAGCCTTGACTCAGTTTTCTGTTACATCACAGATATCAACATTCTCCATACTGGGTGAGTTTAGACTGCATGCATCTTGCTTTTTCGACTTATCCCTTATCTTATTCTTATCCCTTCTGATACCTATGGAGGTAGGTTTGTGTTTTGAGCCTTACCTATTCAGGGCATGCTGTGGGTAACAACAGCCTTTGCCAGAATCCATACGGCCTGCACTGATAGGTGCATGCCAGTCCTAGCAGGTGGAGCATCATGTCATGCTCAGCATGTCATCCCAGGCTGGCACACATTGGATCCCCTTTGATTAACTGTGATACTTCAGTCAATTATTGCACTTGATCATCTCATTGTCATATTGTGGCATGATGCTTGGTGAGGATAGGATGTTAGTCAGGGTCCTCAGGTGTGCATATAGTACATGGTGTTACATTACTTAACACATGGCATTCATGCCTCAGGTGGTGCTGCAGGGCTGCCTCTGTCGGATGCACATATTACTCTCCCTGTACATGTTTGTGAGCAGGTCATGTCATTTTAGGCATCCCTGTTATTATCTGAGTGAGTCAGAGGGGGTATCATTCCCAGGGTTCCTACTGAGCCAGTGTATGTGCTATGCATTGCCTCTTTGCCAAGGCCAGGGCATACTGGACACGCCTCCTTCTGCCTACTGGGGCAGGCTCAGGTTGTTCCTCCTCCGAGTCACGCTCTGCCTGTGATGGCCTTGGCAATGATGGGGGGCTGTTTGGCCCGGCCCCATGCTGCTCCTGCTGCAACTGTTTTCGCAAGATCATATTATGTAGCATAGCACATACCATGACAATTTCATGTAGTTGGTGTGTACTGCAAGGCTCCACCAGATGTGTCCAGACACCGGAACCGTGACTTGAGCAGCCCAAACACACGTTCTATTACATTACGTGTTTGTGCGTGTGCCTCATTATGGCGTTCCTGTTCAGGTGTGTGTGCGTTTCTGATGGGTGTCATCAGCCATGGCTCCAGTGCATAACCTGCATTCCCCACTAGGTGTCCGTGCGGGATGTCCTCATTGGCAAATGTCTGGTACAGCTGTGTCAAATGCCAAGTGTGGGAATCATGGTAGCTCCCAGGGCAGCCAGCACACACATTCATTATTATGCCCTGGGCATGACACACGACCTGGCAGTTGATGGAGGGGAAGCCCTTGCGGTTAATGTATGCCCTACCCCGCTCACTGGCTGGTGCTTTGATGCGTATGTGCGTGCAGTCTATTGCACCCACTACCTCAGGGTAATCCGCTATTTGCTGGAAGAGACACATATTGCTGGCCAATACCTCACGGGCATTGGGGAAATATACATGGTCACCGACATGTGCTGACATGGCATCCAGGAACTGGTGCAGTACCCTGGAGGCTGATGCCTGTGATATCCCCATCATATCACCAGTTGGTCTCTGGAAGGTACCTGTTGCTAGTATTCTTAGGCCAACACATACCTTGGTTTCCACTGGGATGGGTTCCCCTCTGTTGGTTCTGTGTGTGAGGCAAGGCCTGCACAGCTCCACTATTTTCTGCAGGAGGTCTCTGTCCACTCTATAGCACTCTACTATCTCCAGCTCATGTAACCCATGGTAGGTGACCCTGGGCCTGTACACTCTTCTCCGTCTCCTCACTGTGGGTTGTCTGGCACCATCTGCATTGTCACCACCCTCAGCAAGTCGCCTATGTCTCATTATGACAGCTATGGCTGCCCCTAACATTTCTGCTCTGAGTTCAGCTTTTTCAGTTTTCACTTCTAATAGCTTACTCCTGTCTTGCAGTGTCTCTTGAGAGAAACATCTTGCACTGCTGTTTGCAGATTTTTAAGTGTTGGGCTGAGCTACTATTCTGCCTGAGTAATTGCCTGCTTCTAATTGTTTTCACCTGCTAGCTCCAGCAGTATTCCCTGGTTGCATCCTACTAATTATGTTGCTTCCATTATTCCTACAGTTGCCACTTTTTCAAATGGCCAGTGTTTGATTCTTTCCAACAAATGAGAATTATTGCATGAAACATATACCCACACACAATGTGAAGGACATGATACCACACACAGTTTGCATTCATATAAATGTTTATTTGTGTGCTATTTCAGTTGTTTATGCCATTTCATATAGCATTTAGGTGTTTGAAATACATAATAGCTGATTAATGCAACTCTCAAAGAAAACATGATGCAGTAATCTCCAAAACATAACATACTTTGCTGTCTAGGCTAAAGCCTTCAAGTAGTACAACAGTAACAAACAGACTTGCCTTGAAGATAAGAATCAATCAACACTTAATTACAGATGTAGTTCAGCAGCCTCCAATTACACACTGTACTCAGCCCCTAGGGGGAAAGTATCAGTTGTCACAATGTAAATGTATCCATTACATAGCAATGCTTAACTTAAAACATCACTATCACACTGACAAACAGAACTATGTGTAAGACAGTAAGCTGCAGTCCAACACTCTTCCCATGGTGAAACATGTGAAAATGTACAACCGTATACCTTAATGTTTCTTATTACTGTTATCCCTCACATGTTGTAACAGCCTAGGTTAAAAACATTTAATACCCCTCCCCCATAAAATGTCTTACAAGGCCATATAACAGTGTTTCCCATACACTGACCTCCAGACTGTACTGGGTCACACATTTTGTCCAGCTGTAGTCCTCATATATATATATGTATATATATATATATATATATATATATATATATATATATATATATATATATATATAGGCCCTACCCCACAACTTCTGTGGGAGTCCACAGCATCACTGGAATGATAGCAGGAATATCAGCACTAAATAATGATAGACCATACCTATCAACCTCTTACTGCATGACATCTGGACAAAGCCTGGTATATAGGTGGAGGACAGAGGCTGAACCACAGGGCCATATTTAAAATATTGCTGTTATACACTGTGAAATTTGCTGGTGTTACAGGATTGGTGGTGTTACAGGATTGGTTGCAACATACCCTTACTTAGGAATATGAAGTCATAAACCCAAATGGATGTTACCATGTACTGATAGCAATCAATGGAGAGAATGCCACTGTTATGTCAGGGACAAGACCTGTGTGGGGAATAGACAACACATAACAGCCAATCCTCTAGCCATCATGTGGATAGGCCCACAGTTGAGAGCTATGCAGACATACTGCATTCCATGCAAAACTAGCATGTACACACAAACCTTGTAAAACTAACAGTATTCAATGCATATAACAGCAATACTCACACACTGTCCCTAGGTATGGAACCTTATACAAACATGTAGCTGGCCTGTGTGTACAAGTCCTGTTGTAAGGGGTATTACTACTTGCTCTCTTTAACACTGCTGCCCATACACACGAAGGATGCCTTCCATACAGGAAAGGTAAAGGGAAGACACCCACATGATGTTATTTATAGTAGTGGGTTGCTATGACATTGACTATTGGAAGAATTACACAGCTGCCTGCATGCAATTAGCTAGTGGGGAACAGCAATTGGTGCAGAGGCCATCACCTGAACATGAGCATCACCTACAAAAGCCATGCTTCAAACTACTCAAACAAGCACAATCCCAGTAGTGGAGAGTGGGAGAGAGAGAGAGAGAGAGAGAGAGAGAGAGAGAGAGAGACATTCACACCAAAAAAATAAATAAATAAAAAACAAACAAAACCTCGAAATATGAAACAAGAAGACATCCTGTACACAGAAGGAACTTGAAGATAAACCAATTATGTGAAACATGTAAGCATGTTATTGAATGTAGTACTTGGTCTGTAATAATGGGATAGATGATCATGAAAGATGTATATGTGTCATCAATACTTGCTGTAATGATGTCCTGCTGAACAAATGTTATGGACATAGCATCTGGTTCTGTCTGCAGTGGGCCATACCTGTCAACTGTGCAGATCTGCACAGAATGTCAAGACTTAACCATCATAGTGTTTGTTCTGTTCCTTCAAACATCTTGTTCTGACTCAGCAAAGCTCCTCATGGTCCTGGAGGGTGGTGCTAGCAGCAGAGAGATGAAAAAGAGTGACTGCTACCTGATTTAAGTATTTTCTACTGCCTTTACTTTAGCGACTGCATATTCTCGCTGAAAAGCGAGTCTGAAACTGCTGCTTTACCTAAAAAAAGCTTGTTATTGCATTTTTGCTTCCTGCACTTTGAAATAGTCTGTTTTTGTTTGATTTAACTGCTGAGGCTGCTCACTAAAGTGCGCTAGCCTGTGTTAAGCATTTACTGTGTTTTTCTGCTATCTGTCTTGAAAAAAGAAAAAATATATATCCTTGTTTCCTGCCTTTTCTAAACTAGAATAGTCCTGAATTCAGGTTTGCTGTATTCTGGACTTTAGTACAGGTTCCTGTGTTGCCCATATCCTTACTTGGATAAGAGGAAGCTTCTCTTTTCACCAGTGAAAGTGGGGAGCTTTGAGCAGCCTATCTGTCCCTGGAGAAGTGGTCTCAGCCCAGAAACTAGTTGTTTATTGGCCGTTTTGGGCTAATTCCTAGCTCTTTCAAGTCCCCTGCTTAAAAACCTGCTTTAGCGTACGTTTGCACAATTTTGCGCACAGCGCAACATCAGGCAGCGCTGCCTAAACAGGTTTAAACCATTACCAGCTCCATAAAGTCTGCTCTTCACTTTTTCCCTTAGAACTGATCTAAATCTCAAAGGAAGCACTCTATTTTCATTTTAAAGCCTTGCACTTGTTCTTATAAGTAATCATATAAGCAAAACACCAATAAACTTAAGCACCACACCCTCTTATACTATTTTTAAGCACTTAACACCCTATAGATCCTTTCTGATCCGTCAAAAAGTATTTCATTATAATATCTTGACATGTCCAAAGGTCAGTTTCGGGTATACTCTTCAGTCCAGCTGGTGAATCTGAGAATCTTGAGGCAATGTTACAACTGCCTTATGTACACAGACAGCCCTCTCCTCCTCCCAACAAACTCAAATATATGTGAGAGATACAACTACATAGCCAAACTGGTGGCTGAGCTCTCTCAACCCAGGACTGGCACAGTCAGTCAGGAGGAGAAGGTAACCACACACACCACAAATCCAGTCTCACATAGACCTATCGCAACAGCAAACCAAACACATAAACACACAAAAACATACTCGGAGGCTCTAAATAAAAATCTGCCCAAGCAGCAGAGACCTCCAAAGCAGACATCCAAACAACCATTACCCCACAACAATACCCACGTATCACATAGTTTACAAAGTCAGTGTGCCACACAGTCACATCCCTTAAGGCTAAACAACACACCTAATACACTTGTAATAGGTGATTCTATTGTCAGACACACTGACGTCCCACTCACCAGGCTAAACAAGGAGAAGGTCACTGTAAGCTGCCTGTCGGGTGCCAGGATCTGCCACATAACACAAGCACTCAGGTCATTCCAAAGCAAGTACAAATATGACTCTGTCATTGTCCATGCTGGTGTGAATGACCTGAGACGTACCTCCCTGGACTACATGAAAAGAGACATAGAGGATCTCTCTGATCATGTATCCCAGGCCGGTATGACCCTGACCTTGAGTAGCATCTTACCCTCACCAAGAATGATGCCACAGTATAAAGACAAAATGATCAATTTTAACAACTGGCTAAAGTATTGGTGTCATTCAAAGGGGATCCAGTTTCTGTCAGCCTGGGATGACATGCTCGACAAGCCATGTTGCTTCGCTAGGGACGGCTTGCACCTGTCACCCCTGGGCTTTCAAATACTGGCTAAGGCCCTTACCACCCCCATAGTGCCTTTTTTAGGCAAGGCTCAAAAGACAAACCCACCTCCATAGACAACACAAGGAAAAAGAAACTAAGGGTAATGCTGCTCAACGCCAGAAGTCTAAACCTCAAGATGCACACACTAGAGGCTCTCCTCAGTATGGAGAATATCGATATCTGTGCAGTAACAGAAACCTGGTTCAAGGCTCCCGAGAGCACCCCAGCAATACCAGGTTATACCTCATACCATGCTTTTCGGCCCCAAAACTCGAACTGAACCACAAAAAGAAGGGGGAGTATCCATATTCATCAATGATACCCACACCTCCAGGTTAGTGGCACTGCACAAAGCATCGGACACCATCCATGTGCAACTAACAGTGGGCAAAACTGCCTTTCAGTTTGTAGCCTGCTACAGACCACCCTCCCAAACTCAGGAACTCCACTGGAAAATATGAAGGTCTCTCCAAACACCATTATATTGGGTGACTTCAACTACCCAAACATAGACTGGGAGCACTACTCAAGCCCCAACACCCTCACCCAATGGTTCCTAGAATTTATAAACTCAAATGCTATGGAACAACTGGTCACCACTCCCACAAGAGGGGAAAACATATTGGACCTGATCATCACCAACATGGGGACTCTATGTTCCATACCAGAGGTATACCCCTCATTGGTAAGATCTGACCATAAATTAATCTCACTGGACATCCTTATCCCGTCCCCACTCCCAGACAAGGAAATCACAGTGAAGAACTTCTCAAAAGCAAACTTCACACTTCTCAAAACCGAGGTGGAATCCTTCAAAGCCCCCGGGACAGTGGAAAATACGGCCCAAACTGCAGAATCCTTTACAAATGCATTCTATGGACACATACAGGAATGCATGGATCGTGCTATCCCAAATAAAACCAAGACTCACTCCTCCAAAGGCACGAGACCTGTCTGGTGGACCCCAGCCATAAACAAGCTATACAACAGAAGGAGGAAGCTACTACATGATAGAGCATAATCCCAAAAAGGGAAGGCATCTCTGATCAGTACTAGCAAGAAACTACGATCCCTCATAAAATCATCTAAGGCCAGCTTCAAAAGAAAAATTGCACAAGACGCTAAAGATAATCACAAGGCCTTCTTCAGTTATGTCAGGAACCTGGGTGGCAACTCCCAGATATGCTCTTAGTTAGTGCAAAATATTAAAAAATACACTGAACCCACAGACATTGCCAACATCCTGGCAGACATGTTCAGTGCAACCCCCCCCCCCAAAAGAGCAAATGTCTATCCCAAAAGAGTGTAGCCTCCCTGACATCACAGATGCACAGGTGAGAGCTGCCCTCTCCAAAGCAAAAATCACAGCATCAATGGGACCGGACGGTGTCCCGGCCTGCGTCTTACACGAGCTCCAAGAAGAACTGAACCCTCACATAAAGTCACTGTTCAGTTTCAGCCTTACTACAGGATATGTACCCAAGGAATGGCGTACAGCAACAGTGGTCCCCCTCCACAAAGGTGGTGCCACAACGGACCCTGGAAACTATCGCCCTATAAGCCTGACTAGCCTGGTCTGCAAAGCTATGGAGCGTATCATCATGGAACTCATAAACAAAGACATTGGGAACCTCCAAACACTGGATCCCACCCAATTCGGCTTTGTTAAGGGCAGATCTTGCCTCTTGAACCTGGTCGACTTCTTTGAAACAGTCACCAAGGCAATAGATGAAGGGAAGGTAGTACACACAGCCTACCTGGACCTCGCAAAAGCCTTCAACACAATACCCCACTCGGGCATCATAAATACGGTCACCAGCTTAAATATCAACCTCTATGTCACAAGATGGGTTGCAAACTGGCTCAGGGATAGAACCCACATGGTAAGAATTGCAGGTGCCTTGTCAGACTCTAAACCAGTTATAAGTGGCATCCCACAAGGCTCAGTCCTGGGACATCTCTTGTTCGGTATATATTTCTCAGAGGTACAGGCTAACACAGGAGGACTATGGCTGACCAAGTTCGCAGATGACTGCAAACTGGGTGCCATAATCAACTCATCGACTGACACAAGCATCTTCCAAAAGGGTCCCACAGAGATGAATAACTGGTGTCAGAGCCATGGCCTAAAGCTAAATGCCAAAAAGTGCACAGTCATTCCCATTGGGAAAAACAAAGTGCCCACAAATTACCACATAGGTGGAAATCCATTAAGTACGGAAGAAGTAATTAGGGAATTGGGGACCCAAGTAGATAGCAATCTCTCCTTTGACAATCACGTTGCCAAAGTGGTTAGAAAGACCTTCTATATAGCCCACCTTATCACGGAAGGGTTCACATCTAGATCAAGAGAGGTCATTGTACCCCTCTACTCATCACTCATCAGGCCCATAATTGAATACAATGCCCCATTTGGGATGTACCTAACCTGACACCTGCAGCAAATGGAAAGACCCCAAAAGTACCTCTCCAAGAGGATCAACGGACTCAAACAGATACCCTACACAGTTAGGCTAAAGAAACTCCAGCTCTACTCAGTTGCTTACCGCCTACTCAGGGGCGATCTGTGCCTGACGTATAAAACCATGTACAACCCAGATTTAATGGACATGCTCCACCTCAGGAAATCCAAATCCTTTAGAGCTACATGCTCTAGAGACTTAAACCTGAGCACAGAAATAAATAGGACATGCTGGAGGGACAGTTTCATATCCCAGAGGCTCCCCTCACTCTGGAACAAAATCCCAATCCATGTTAGGCATAGCCCCTCAATGACCCTCTTCAAGAGAAATCTTGATGAGTGGATGGGAGATCATAGGTTTACCCCTGGGATCTCTTCTGTGAGCCTACTAGACAGAGGCACAGTAAACAAACCTTAAAAGAGCTATCTTCTGTGACCTATTATATAGAGGCACAGTCAAATAATCTAAAAGGGTGGTGAAAGCCAAACACACTCTGGCTAGGCTTATAAATGCCCTAGGGCAGATAGCCTAGTATCAACCTATGAACCTATGAACCTATATTAGTCTCGCAAATACCTGAAGGTGGAAGTAATGAAGTCATGACAGACACATCAGTTTCAGACCCCACCACCTTCACAACAGTCATGGTAAAGCAAAATGTATCATGCACAAACTTCATAGGTTTCTAATAGGCATATCTATGATCTGTCCCTATATATACCCCCCCCCTCAAGTTAGGCTTTGTCCACATGTGATGCTCTAAGAGGTGGATAGGTTGGGTCACAGCTGAGGAACCTGACACACTCTGGGAAAGGACAGCTCACATATGGCAATCACTAGAGTGTCTGTCAAACAATCGTGTCTGTGCCACTGCTAGACCAGTTAATGGGCTGTTGCCCATATCCATATGTTACCTGTGAATATGAGTATTATAGATGTTTCTATTGTAAATCTTGGATACCTATATAGGGCATGAGCATAGTAAAGCACTGTTGCAGATGTGTGTGTTAAACTGCATGTGATGCATCGTATTAATAGCATTCAACTGTACAGTGTTCTTATGGACAAAGTTTACATCGTGACAGATATCTGTAGTCACTTACGCATATACTTGTGTTATGGCAGCTATACTGATATGTTATCAAAATGACTTCCCTGTTTTGTCACCCAGTGAGGTGGACCAGTGACCAGAAGTCCTGGTATAACAGGTTGAGATGTATGATTGAGCTGCAAGACTGTAAATACAGTATGCCATAATGTCATAGAACACATATGTGTACCAGGTATCCCCTGAGCATGTGTTTGTATACATATGTTCAGCTGAAAGGCACAGAAGTAATAACATGGGTCACAAGAAGTCCAGAAAATAGGATGTGCATGTTGCATGCGTGTAATATCACTGTCACTGCATACAGCAAAATAAAATGTGTACTGCTACTGATTGATGCATTGCCATGACACTGATATGGGTACTACAGTAGGGATGCTTATCACTTAGTAATCAGAGAAGTGTACAACTGTGTTATGGCCCACTGTCCATGCCTACTACTAACAGCTATATCAACACCCATATATACTGGATATCAAAGTGTACACATCCCTGTTGGAATGCCAGGTCTGTGTGCTGTATGCCAATGAGACCACAGAAAGTCATGTCAAAATGTTTCTCACATCAAATGTGACCCATAACCTGTACAATTCTATTGAAAAAGAAACAAAGCTGTTTCATGGAAGGTGAGCAACTATTGCCAAGTGAAGATGTGATATTATGTTAGAGAACAAACCAAGACAAATGGATGCTGTAATCATCTCAGCAGGTGTTTACACAACATATAAGTGTAAGGGTGTGCACACACATTCAACTGGCTTACTGTACTGAGTATTAATTTCCATATGTTTCTACTGGACAGGTTGTTATGTTTCCTACTGAATTGAGCAGGCTATAGGACACCTCACAGGTGGGAACTGTGTTGACATATGCTTTTGTGGGGTCATGTTCCAATTGCACAAGTAACATGCATTGTAACAGGGGTGTGTACACTTCATATCCACTGTAACTATATGGAATCAGCAGTACCTTACCTGTACAACCATCCTCCTTCAATGATAGGATAATCCCCTGTGGTGGACAGCACCAAGACACAAGCCACATAATAGGTTGCTATAGTGGCTGTACAGGGACATATAGGTGCAGACCACAACTTGGAAGCAAGTGCAGCTCTATTGGAGTAAGCATGTAGGTTCACACGTGACTTCCTGTAAGGCTGACTATGACTAGAAATCAGACATATCCAAACCACCAAGGCCAATTGCAACCATGTCTACACATATGTATACAGTCTCAGAGCCAGTAACACATGTCAGCCTGTACTGGATGTAAAGCACACTTCATACACACATGCCATGGATACAGGCAACCTGCATCAGACAGGATAGGCAGGAACAGTGGCACCTTGTCCACAACATTAATACAGGGGGATATGCACATCACCCACACTCCTGCCAGCATCAATGGTGAGCATGGACATAATGCCGACTGGTGGCACCAACAGTAAGTTTCCATGGGCCATGAGAACATCATAGTTTACTTCCTACATGAACACAGGCATGTGATCACAGTTCCATCACACACTACAGTCAAACACACACATGCCACAATCCACACACCATCCACATGGAAGACAGCCACTGTCATCCCTCTACACAGAAATGAATGATGAATAGTGGATTATGCAATTAAGTGTCCAACAGTGGGGGAACTGGACAGGTCAGGGCCAGCACTGTAATGCAAGATGTCAAAGCCATGATAGCTTACAGTGTTATGGTATAGTCAGGATTATTTGCAAGTAATATCCATTGTTGATGAGCACGTGGACAACCGTATGAGGTCTTGTGACCTTTTTTCCTGTTTATGTCTTCCAGGTACAATGTGCTGGGAATGGGAAGGATGTTAAAGCTGTACAGAAGACTTTAACACAGTCCCTAAAGGCTCAAACTCTTCCAAGAACAGTAAGGATGGCATGTTGGAGGTTAGCAATGTGCCATCCATTTCAGTGATTGGTCAGAATGTATCAAGTGATGAATGTCTCAATATTATTACATCCGAATTTGAAATCGAGACCACTGAAGTAATCTAGGTGTCAGAGAATAGGGCTACAATAAAAACTAATGAAATTCCACCCACCATGTTTAATTCTTCTGTACTAAACACTAAGAACATTGAGATGGGAGCCAGACCAAAGACTAATGCAACTTTTTACCCCTGCTCACTTGTCTACCTTTACAAGTGAGGACACCAGATAACAACAGAAGAAGGCTGTTCAGCAACAACCACAAGAGAAGGATACTTTCTATGGACAATCCAATATAGAGAAAAAAGCAAGCCAGCAACAAGTGAGCCGTGAAGTAACAAGTAGTTTATTTAAAAACTACTAAAGCAACATGAAAAGCTGATAAACAAACCGGTTTCGGCCCGGATTTAACCTAGCCTTCTTCAGTGTTTTACAAAAAAAGCCAATCATGGTGTAGTTTTATACAATCATGAAAAATAGTTGATTGGTTGACAAGAATTAGTATACTCATGAATATTCATCAAATATATACTGACAAGATTTTTCATAAATATTCATTAAGCCCTGGGCTAAAAAGGGCACCAAGTTTGGTGATCCATTTCTTTTCTTTGACATCAAGTTTTTTTATGCCAGCCACATTTATTAGTTCTATCACCAATAAGTTTGTCAATAATTACAAAGTGAAAATGAGCTGTATTATGTATAAGTGTATGCTTATATAGAGCATTGGATGTTCTTTTACATTTAATATCACTCAAGTGTTCGGACACACATAACCTAAAAGGTCGAGAAGTTTGCCCAATATAGAATGAGTGACAAGTGCAACAAGCCATATATATGGCCCAATCAGTATTGCAATTGGCAAAGAATTGAATGTCAAAAACTCTGTTACTATTTCTGCTGGTAAATTCCTTTGATTTCAGAATATGTTTGCAGTTAACACAATGGCCACATGGGAAACAGCCAATAAGTTTGTCCCCCAAAATAGTTGTTTGGTATACCTGGGGTAGTGGGGATTCAGAGTGATGTTTATAGTGGTTGAAGTATCCCGCTAAATGTTTTCCTTTCCGAAAGGAGAAAGAACATTTGTTAGGAATAAATGTTTGAATTCTGACATCCGCTTCCAATATGTTCCAATTATCCTTAATAATGTTCATGAATTTATTAGTATTTCTGCCAAATGTGGTTGTGAAACGTAAAATGTTTCCAGTCACAGGTTTCTTTTTGTACATCAATAGATTTGATCTATGTAGGCCAGAGGCAAAATTTTGAGCCATTGTAACATACCCTGAATTGTAACCCCTGTCAATAAATCTATTGTGTAAATCCTGAGCATGTTGAATAAAGCTAATATTATCAGAACAGTTACGTCTGATTCTGATAAATTGTGATTTTGGAATGTTTTTGGAGATATGTTTTGGATGAAAGCTGGAGGCATGGAGTAAAGTATTATATTGGGGAAACTTCCTATAGATTTCAGTTTTCAGGGTATTGTCCCTATTTCTAGTAACCAAAACATCCAAAAACGTTATGGATTTTTGATCATAAGTGATGGTAAACTGTATTCTCCATTTATTGTCATTTAGGTATTCCATAAATTCCTGAAGATATGAAATATCTGATTTCCACACCATCCAGCAATCATCCAAATATCTCTGCCAAATATCAATTTCAGGTAAATACAAATTATGAGTATCATCATAAATCATAATCTGTTCAATATAAGCCATGAACAGATCAGCATATATGGGGGCAAAAGAGGCCCCCATCGCTGTACCTCTGATCTGTAAAAAACATTCCTGATTGTAGAAAAAAACATTTTTAGTAAGCACATGCTCAGTCAAATTTAACAAAAAGGTATTAAATCCTGGTTGATACATATTGGATTTATAAAGCCAAAATTCAATGGCATCAAGTCCGGCCCAATGTGGAATATTGGTATATAATGAGCTCACGTCCAGTGTGCAAAGCCACCAATCCTGTTCTAACTGCATGTCATTAACAATACCCAAAAATTGAGTAGTGTCCTGTATTCGAGATCTAACAAATGATAACAGAGGTTTCAAATACATAGTCAGAAATTCAGATAGTGGCTCAGTAAGTGAACCCATGCCCGAGACTATGGGCCTGCCTGGTGAATGTAAAAGATCCTTATGTGTTTTTGGCAGAAAATAGATAAATTGTCTAGCAGGGTCAGTGATTGTTAGATGATTTAACGTTTTGGTAGTTATAATCCCATTATCAACTGCAGAGTGTAAAAAACTGTCAATTTCTTTTTTAAATACAGGGGTAGGATCCAGTGGCATTTTGGTATAATATCGAGCATCACCCAATTGTTTGTGAGCTTCGATATCATAGTAACTCCAGTCCAACACCACTCCCCCTTTGTCTGCGTTGATAATGACCAAATCTTTATTCCGTACTAGTTCCTCCAAACAGGATATCTCTCCATCAGTCATATTATTAGACATAGGTAAACCATGATTAAACTGAAAATGTAAATCATTAAGTACGTTGCGTAAAGATAGGTTAACAGTGGGATGCATCGGGGGTGTAAATGATGAAGCATGATATTTAAAGGTATCCATTTGTATCTGTTCATCATCCCCCTTATCCTGAAAAAATAATTTAAGATTAATAAGTCTACAAAAAGAAAATAAATCTTGTGCAAAAATGTCCTCAGAAACAAAAAAACAGGAATAAAAGATAATCCTTTATTTAATAGAGATATTTGTTCAGGTGTGAGTACAGTGTTGGAAATGTTACATACATTATTTACTTGTTCGTTAGTACTTCCATCAAATTTTGTAGACTTATAACTTTTCCTGTGTTTCCTACCACCCCTCCTCCCTCTATGTTCCCTAAAGGGGGTGTGTAGTTTTTCCGTTTGGGAGTTGGGGAATCCATGGTGGGCTGTGTTTCTGTATCTGTCCCTGATGAAGTATCATAATCAGTAGAATCAGTATTGTTACCACGTCCTTTGAGGATAGAGCGTGGACGTTTCCTTTTAGAACTGGATGAATTTTTGTTGTACCCATCTTGGAATCTAACATGTCTAGTGTATTTAAAGGGTTGTCCCTTCTCGTAGTCAGAAAGATCAAGAGAGAATTTTTTTAAGTTTTCTTTCTTTCAAAAGAGTATCAAAATTTAACAATTCAGTGCTAAGTTTCGATAGTAAAGCAGAGAAAAAAGTATAATTTTGATACTGATTACAATCCTCTATTATCTTTAGCACTTGAGTTGTTTCTTTATCAATGATCCTAGTATAATACTTGGATAGAGAGCTAACAAACTTCATTGAACACTCTTGTTGAATAGAGGACCATTCTGTAGTTAAACTTTCGTCAGGGTCAGTTACCAAAGGCTGAATTTTAACCCTCAGACCCCTGGGGCAAATGCCCTTGGCCAAATAGGCTTTGAGTAATTTGTGGTGCCAAACACAGGACCTAAGTGTTTTCATATTTTTATTAAGTTCAGTAAAAAGTTTCTCACATTTTTGTTCCGGCTTTATGGAAGTAATATTCCCAGAGCCCACAGAATCCTGAACAATGCCAAAGGGTGCAAGATCATCCTTGTCCGATGATAGATCCAAAAATATTTTGTTCAAATCCATGATGGATATATATTCAGTAATATTATAATACTGAATCAAGGTAATATTATTTGGAACAACCACGTCCTGTGTGTGAATCTAGTAGTAATCAGACAATAATGGCCATATAGTGGTAGGTACAAAAATTGTACACCCTATAACCACGTAATTCACAGGACAATAATGGTAAAAATAAATTAGGCAGTAGTCAACAAAATTAAAGTCAAAATTGTACAAATAGAAATAATAAATATATTTATCTATTGTAATTATTTAAATGGCCCAAGGGGAAAAGACAAAATTTGGCATACAGACCCTGTATCGTTCAATGAAGTCCAAGTATTATAATAGATCATATATTTCTTAATATAAAGAAATATAATAACTTATATGAAATATGTTCCAAATAATATTACCTTGATTCAGTATTATAATATTACTGAATATATATCCATCATAGATTTGAACAAAATATTTTTGGATCTATCATCGGACAAGGATGATCTTGCACCCTTTGGCATTGGTCAGGATTCTGTGGGCTCTGGGAATATTACTTCCATAAAGCCGGAACAAAAATGTGAGAAACTTTTTACTGAACTTAATAAAAATATGAAAACACTTAGGTCTTGTGTTTGGCACCACAAATTACTCAAAGCCTATTTGGCCAAGGGCATTTGCCCCAGGGGTCTGAGGGTTAAAATTCAGCCTTTGGTAACTGACCCTGACGAAAGTTTAACTACAGAATGGTCCTCTATTCAACAAGAGTGTTCAATGAAGTTTGTTAGTTCTCTATCCAAGTATTATACTAGGATCATTGATAAAGAAACAACTCAAGTGCTAAAGTTAATAGAGGATTGTAATCAGTATCAAAGTTATACTTTTTTCTCTGCTTTACTATCGAAACTTAGCACTGAATTGTTAAATTTTGATACTCTTTTGAAAGAAAGAAAACTTAAAAAATTCTCTCGTGATCTTTCTGACTACGAGAAGGGACAACCCTTTAAATACACTAGACATGTTAGATTCCAAGATGGGTACAACAAAAATTCATCCAGTTCTAAAAGGAAACATCCACTCTCTATCCTCAAAGGAAGTGGTAACAATACTGATTCTACTGATTATGATACTTCATCAGGGACAGATACAGAAACACAGCCCACCATGGATTCCCCAACTCCCAAACGGAAAAACTACACACCCCCTTTAGGGAACATAGAGGGAGGAGGGGTGGTAGGAAACACAGGAAAAGTTATAAGTCTACAAAATTTGATGGAAGTACTAACGAACAAGTAAATAATGTATGTAACATTTCCAACACTGTACTCACACCTGAACAAATATCTCTATTAAATAAAGGATTATCTTTTATTCCTGTTTTTTTTTGTTTCTGAGAACATTTTTGCACAAGATTTATTTTCTTTTTGTAGACTTATTAATCTTAAATTATTTTTTCAGGATAAGGGGGATGATGAACAGATACAAATGGATACCTTTAAATATCATGCTTCATCATTTACACCCCCGATGCATCCCACTGTTAACCTATTTTTATGCAGCGTACTTAATGATTTACATTTTCAGTTTAATCATTGTTTACCTATGTCTAATAATATGACTGATGGAGAGATATCCTGTTTGGAGAAACTAGTACGGAATAAAGATTTGGTCATTATCAACGCAGACAAAGGGGGAGCGGTGGTGGTGTTGGACTGGAGTTACTATGATATCGAAGCTCACAAACAATTGGGTGATGCTCGATATTATACCAAAATGCCACTGGATCCTACCCCTGTATTTAAAAAAGAAATTGACAGTTTTTTACACTCTGCAGTTGATAATGGGATTATAACTACCAAAACGTTAAATCATCTAACAATCACTGACCCTGCTAGACAATTTATCTATTTTCTGCCAAAAATACATAAGGATCTTTTACATCCACCAGGCAGGCCCATAGTCTCGGGCATGGGTTCACTTACTGAGCCACTATCTGAATTTCTGACTATGTATTTGAAACCTCTGTTATCATTTGTTAGATCTCGAATACAGGACACTACTCAATTTTTGGGTATTGTTAATGACATGCAGTTAGAACAGGATTGGTGGCTTTGCACACTGGACGTGAGTTCATTATATACCAATATTCCACATTGGGCCGAACTTGATGCCATTGAATTTTGGCTTTATAAATCGAATATGTATCAACCAGGATTTAATACCTTTTTGTTAAATTTGACTGAGCATGTGCTTACTAAAAATGTTTTTTTCTACAATCAGGAATGTTTTTTACAGATCAGAGGTACAGCGATGGGGGGCCTCTTTTGCCCCCATATATGCTGATCTGTTCATGGCTTATATTGAACAGATTATGATTTATGATGATACTCATAATTTGTATTTACCTGAAATTGATATTTGGCGGAGATATTTGGATGATTGCTGGATGGTGTGGAGATCAGATATTTCATATCTTCAGGAATTTATGGAATACCTAAATGACAATAAATGGGGAATACAGTTTACCATCACTTATGATCAAAAATCCATAACGTTTTTGGATGTTTTGGTTACTAGAAATAGGGACAATACCCTGAAAACTGAAATCTATAGGAAGTTTCCCCAATATAATACTTTACTCCATGCCTCCAGCTTTCATCCAAAACATATCTCCAAAAACATTCCAAAATCACAATTTATCAGAATCAGACGTAACTGTTCTGATAATATTAGCTTTATTCAACATGCTCAGGATTTACACAATAGATTTATTGACAGGGGTTACAATTCAGGGTATGTTACAATGGCTCAAAATTTTGCCTCTGGCCTACATAGATCAAATCTATCGATGTACAAAAAGAAACCTGTGACTGGAAACATTTTACGTTTCACAACCACATTTGGCAGAAATACTAATAAATTCATGAACATTATTAAGGATAATTGGAACATATTGGAAGCGGATGTCAGAATTCAAACATTTATTCCTAACAAATGTTCTTTCTCCTTTCGGAAAGGAAAAAATTTAGCGGGATACTTCAACCACTATAAACATCATTCTGAATCCACACTACCCCAGGTATACCAAACAACTATTTTGGGGGACAAACTTATTGGCTGTTTCCCATGTGGCCATTGTGTTAACTGCAAACATATTCTGAAATCAAAGGAATTTACCAGCAGAAATAGTAACAGAGTTTTTGACATTCAATTCTTTGCCAATTGCAATACTGATTGGGCTATATATATGGCTTGTTGCACTTGTCACTCATTCTATATTGGGCAAACTTCTCGACCTTTTAGGTTACGTGTGTCCGAACACTTGAGTGATATTAAATGTAAAAGAACATCCAATGCTCTATATAAGTATACACTTATACATAATACAGCTAATTTTCACTTTTTAATTATTGACAAACTTATTGGTGATAGAACTAATAAATGTGGCTGGCATAAAAAACTTGATGTCAAAGAAAAGAAATGGATCACCAAACTTGGTGCCCTTTTTAGTCCAGGGCTTAATGAATATTTATGGAAAATCTTGTCAGTATATATTTGATGAATATTCATGAGTATACTAATTCTTGTCAACCAATCAACTATTTTTCATGATTGTATAAAACTACACCATGATTGGCTTTTTTTGTAAAACACTGAAGAAGGCTAGGTTAAATCCGGGCCGAAACCGGTTTGTTTATCAGCTTTTCATGTTGCTTTAGTAGTTTTTAAATAAACTACTTGTTACTTCATGGCTCACTTGTTGCTGGCTTGCTTTTTTCTCGTTTGATTCTCCTCTAGCCGTGCAACTCCCTACGTGCAGAGGAATTTTGTTTACAATCCAATATAGAGGCATTTAAACTGGTATTTAATCTTTCTTATAAATGTTTAACTGATGTGCAAATTGATGGGCTTGTCATTTGTACCAGCTATTACTATCAAGTTACATGATGTGATATTAGATTTAAGGCAGTTTGCTAGGAATGTAAATTTGCATTATATGTTTTCTATCACTGCTGCTGCTGAATATATTAAGTATAAAAAACCCAGTACATTTATAACTGTTTCTAAACCAGTGATGGATATATTTTTGAAAGTTTGTGAGAATTAAATTGATACACTTATGTCCAGGTGTAGACCAGGACAATTTAATTTAAATTTGCAAGAAAAGCAAGCACTGAATTATATAATTTCTGACAGAAATATTGTTATAAATTCTGCAGACAAAGGAGGTGCAGTAGTGGTTCTAGATTATTCTACATATGTGGAAACTATGAATAATATGTTATTATATGAAACTACTTATACTCTTGTGAACATGAAAAAAGTGAAAGAGATTGTTAGTAATGCAAAGAATGATTTGTTTCATCTATTACAGACTAGCATTATTTCTAAGGATTTATATGATTACTTTATGGTAGATTTCCTTAAGATTCCTAATATATCAGGTCTACCTAAGATACATAAATCTTTGGAAAAACCTTCTCTAAGGTCAATAGAAATGGCTCAGGATGGGTTACAGAAACAATTTCTAAATGGGTAGAAGGACAACTTAGACCTATGGTTAATCAGGCTGTCTCTGTGTTAAGAGACTCTTTACATTTTTTCCAACAATTAAGTGAATGTATGGAGAGCTTGAATTCAAATGCAAGATTTATTCTTGTGACCTTAGATGTAAAGAATCTCTTTACAGTCATTTCTAATGATATAGGACTAAGGTACATATATTGCTTTAATGAAAGAGTAGCATATATGGACAAAAAATATGTTGAACATATTTGCAGATTGTTGAGTATTGTACTTGAGAAAAATGTGTTTGCCTTTGAACAGAAGTTTTATTTACAGTGTTGGGGTGTTGCCATGGGCACACCCTGTGCTAACAGCTATGCAAACTTGGTTCTAGTTGAATGGGAGATGAGATATAATTTGACTGAAGAAAATCTGTAGCTAGCATATATGGGCTTATATCGCAGATTTTTGGATGATGTATTTTTTGTGGAAAGGGGATACACAGCAATTGGATGCTTTTGTTAATTATTTACATACAGCCACCATATTTTTAAGATTTACTGTGCATTCTTCAGTAGATTTTATAACATTTTTAGATATTTTATTAAAAGTTGATGAAGGGAGTAAAATAAGCACTTTGTTATACCATAAGTCACGCTGGAAAAATGCTCTATTGAATAGGGGTAGCATGCACCCC
Organism: Protopterus annectens; assembly: GCF_019279795.1. Lineage (NCBI taxonomy): Eukaryota > Metazoa > Chordata > Ceratodontiformes > Protopteridae > Protopterus > Protopterus annectens. Next base: position 831,798,924 of record NC_056741.1, on the reverse strand, counting down.
CACCATATTTTTAAGAATATCATGGATAATCAGCTTCTGAGGACTTCCCGACTTTGTAGTAAGGAAAGTGATTTTTTTACATCATATAAATGTAACAGAATAATTTTTTAGAATGTGGTTACAAAAGTAATGGCGTTATGGAAGCATCAGAAAGGGTTAAGTCCATGAGAGATGGGAAAGGTAGACCTTGGTATTCAAAGAATACCGGAGATTCAATTAATAAGGGACAGAGAAATATATGTCAGGTTAGGATACCCTTTACCTTTAGTACTGATTTTAAATATGTAAAGAATATAATACAAAATAACTGGAAGATATTACCGTCTGATGACAGGATGAAAAGTATGGTAGGTGATGTGCCAAACTTCAGCTACAAGAGAAATCATAACTTAAAGAGTCTGTTATGTTATAGACCAGGACCTGGTGATAAGAATAACCTAGGTAAATTATATAATGACAAATCTAGTACATATCCATGTAAAAGATGTAAGGCATGCAGGTATATTAAAAATGATAATGTGTTTGAGCATCCGGTTACTAACAGGATATATAAGTGTTCACACTATGTATGCTGTTCTACTAAAAATATGATTTATATGGCAACCTGTTCAGAATGCACTTCTTTTTATGCTAGTAAAACCAATAGAATGTTAAAGGAATGTATTTTACAGCATATGGGGGATGTACGGAGAAATGTACAAAAAAGTGTAGTAGCTCAACACATTAATGGATTTCCACAGCATGACTTTAAATGTATGGCTTTTGATATTTACACTCCTGCACCTAGAGGTGGTGATATAAAAAATGCCACAGAAGTTAAAGAAACCCACTAGATAGCTGGTTTGAGAGTTGATGTTCCACCAGGCTTAAATGGTTTTATACCTTTAAAACCTATTTTACAGGCTAGAAAATGTTAATTGGTTAAAGGTTTTAATTAATGTAATTGGTTTTTCAAGTGTATTTATATGCAGACTGATTTTATATTTTTTGTAATGATCTGATGAAGTAGGCATTTCCAAAAGCACTTACCTGTTTACTGCTTATTGTTTATTAAATATATGTGCTTTGCTGTGGTTGTCCCATTGTTGTTTCTCAAGTATTTTTAATCCACATGGAAGATGGCCACTGTCATCCCTCTATACAGAAATGAATGGTGAATAGTGGATTGTGCCATTGTGTCCAACATTGGGGGAACTGGACAGGTCAGGGCCAGTAGTGTAATGCAAGATGTCAAAGCCACAATAGCTTACAGTGTTATGGTATAGTCAAGATTATTTGCAAGTAATATCCACTGTTGATGTGCACGTGGACAACCGTATGAGGTCCTGTGACTGTTTTCCCTGTTTATGTCTTCCAGGTACAATGTCCTGGGAACGTCTGCCTGCATTCACAAACCTGGAAAATGATGCAATCATCCAGTATGTCATCATGCATCATGGCATCCACTTCGGACACAGGGCCCAGGATCTGCAGGAGAGGACCGTCCTGTGGAATGAGCTCGTCCACAGGGTAAACGATGTTGGCCTGCACAACAATAATTATGAGCAGGTGCAGCATCGATGCACCGATCTGATCAACTATGTCCATCAGTGTGCTGCTACAGTTAGGAGGGATCAGCTAGCCACAGGTGATGGTCATACCATCCAGCCCCCACTGAAACATGCTGAAGAGCTCCTCACCAGCCTTGGTGCACCCACATGTTGGTACACTGGCACCATGCCACCTGACATTTGTCAGCAGGCCATCTATCAACTGTCGCGACTTGAGTGATCCCCAGGGTGACAGTTATATTCAACATCCAATCATCTGGTTTTCTCTTGCAGATGGCCAGTGAGGTGCTCCAGTTGACATGTATGCAACATATATTACATAACATGGGCAGTGCCTGGGTTAGAGACCTGTACTCAAGCATGTTCTGTTGACTGTGGTAGTCTGGTTGATGTATCCATGGCATGTGGTGCCTAGAGGGTGGGGTTTCCTAGCTGTGGCATTCATAACACAGCTGGGCAGACATGTCAGTGTCAGTCAATCAGAGATTGCCTGTAAGCAGCCAAGATGGATACCTGACATCTGCACATCTATACAGAGGAAAGACAGAAATTAGCTAGCCAACAGGTTATGCATTAGGATGAATGTTTTGACAGATAGACGTCTGACACTGATAGATATGCCATTACTACATTACAGCATCCCTCAATGGCATGAGCTAAACACATAGTAGTCTACAGTTAATATCCATATATCAGATCAATATCCAATAGGAGATACTTAATAACATACAGCTCACACACCAAGAACACGATAGTCAGTACTCAGAGTCCAGCTTTGCATGCAGGGGTGTATCGTTCCAGTACTACAATCTGCAATATACTCTTACTTGGAAAAGCACTGTTAAAAGTAGTAATGTAATGATACAATACATGCAAGTGTGACTGCATATAACCTGGGATACTACCCATGTATGAAACACATCCAAAGAGAAAAGATTGTGGTACTAGCCATGTATACTCAGGTGTGCCATACAGTATACTCACACCCCTTGCTACTGTAATAACAGCATGTAGAAGCATGTTATGTTCATGGAATTAAATACACTTATTAAAGATGCCATTACCCTGCTATTTTATCAGACTGGAATGTGATCATTGGTTACCAAGGCAGAGCTATACTTAGCAGGTGTAAGCACTGCTTAAATGTAAATGCAAAGCAGATTTGCGCAGTGGTAAGCAAAGCCTACACAGTGTAAGCTCCTTTTCATTTAACCATACGTTAGCATCACTTAGCTTCACTCAAACCCACGCAAACCCACTTAAAGCTGCTCAAAACTGCCTTAAACACTCTGTATCCAAAAGTCCTTGTTCTGCCTAGCAACAAAATAAACAGCCTTTGACGTTCTTGAATCAGGACCCTGTAAACTACAGTCACAGCACTTAAACACAAAGCCATTTGAGCTGTACTAATGTCTGTTGCTTGTTCAAATATATCATTCAGTTCATGTGCTGAATAGTAGTAAACAACTGCTTTGACTACTACAATTATTTACTACTTGTTAGTGAAAATAGTATTGAATCAGTCATGTTTTTATATCTAAATATACGCATATCAGATAAATATGGTGGGATACATCTGAGAAGGTATATACAACACTCATGTTTACACATAAGGATATGGATATCTATATATATATATATATATATATATATATATATATATATATATATATGTATGTATATATATATATATATATATATATATATATATATATATATATATACATACATACATATGTAGATATATGTATACATGTACATACACACACGCACACACACATAAATATATATATATGTATATATATATATATATATATATATATATATATATATATATATATATATATATATATATATATATATATATATATATATATATATATATATATATATATATATATTTACATGTATATATATATATATATATATATATATATCTATATCTATATATATATATATATATATATATATATATATATATATAGTTCCACTTCAGAATCTCGAGTTACTGAAAACTCAGACTTCATATGGTTGAGACCATATGATTGAGTTTTCAGAAACTTGAATTTCTAAACTAAAATAAAAAAAAAACATGTTGTTTCTTGAGGGGGGTCAAGCCCCCTGCACCCCCCACATGCCCCTACATAAATATGCCAAATTCAAGATTGCGCTACAGTGGGGAAAATGGAAATCTTCCATTCAGCGCTGTATGCAGAAGTGCAAAACAGGATATTTCCCATTTCCTATCTATACTGTGAGCACAGAGATGGTATATTTAAGTAGGGAGGGTGCAGGGAGGCAAGCCCCCCCATGCAACCCCCACACCTCCCGCAACTTAAATATACCAACTCCGAGATTGCACTACAGTGGAGTGAATGACAAAATTTCTTTTCCACTTTGCACGGCACTATTTTGCTATTCACTCCACTGTGTTGCAATCTCGGAGTTGGTATATTTAAGTTGCAGTGGGTGTGGGGAGGTGCAGGGGGGCTTGCCCCCTGCATATGCTTTCTAAAATGTTTTATTTTGTTTTCGAGATTACGGAATCTCGAGATTCTGGTATTCGGTATTCAGAGTCTCGGGATTCCGTAATTCGGTATATATATAAAACATATGGCCATATCATGCAGTGGAGTCATACCTCAGCACAATAACTCACAACCTCTTAGTGCTCGGGAACGTGATGTAAGTATTGCAGTTATAAATGTAGAATGTTACTAAAGTAACATTGGTTGTGTCAACAGACATGTTGTTTAGGAAGGCTCTTCTGATACTGACATACATCAGTTACTGACAGACATCATAAAAATCATCATAGTGAAGTACCACATAAGTCACAGTAATGATTCTGTGGAATACAGCAGAAATATGAGCAATAAACGTGGACAGTCTGAAACAATCTGGTCAGTCCAGAGGTATACACAGAATTCCTAACTGGAATATGTGTTGATCAAGCCTGACAAAGGGGATATTTACAGCCATGAAAATGGGGATATAACACAAATACTGGAGTAGATAAGCTCACAAAGTTGATGCATTCACACTTTCCAGTCTGTCCTAACACATATTATCTGGAGGAGAAGAGGTCCAAATCCCACATACTTCCCACTAGTTAGTGACATACATCTTCACAGCATCTCACTGCTTTTTAAAAATACACAACATATATGGTGGCCAGGCAACAGTACATCTGACAAGTATCTGGACATAACATTACACTATGTAAGTACACTGAGCTGCTAGGCATATCACCAAACACTGTGTAAACTGCAGGCAGACTGCCACAACACTGAACCAAGTTTCCTATGGGGGAATACACATGTAATTGCAAATATAGCAGGCACTATAGGCATGTAACAGCATGAAGTAACAGACACCAGTCTGAAAGTGCATACCCACCACCAGTCTCGACACAGTCACAGTCACATTATGGTAAGCCTAATTAATAGTACAGTATATGGACTATGTGAACAAAACCATCCAAATATTTGCCGCTCACACACTAACCCTACATATAATGGCCCAATTCACAGTGTAGTCTGATGCCTGACTGTGGTATGGGACATGTCTCGGTCTGGCCCTACAAACATATACGCTGATAGAGTACCAGAAACTGGAGCAGAATGCAACGTCAGATAGAACAGGACCAAGAACAATGACATCTACCACAGTCCGTACACAGGCCAAGTAACATATTCACAGTACATCACTACACAATACTGACACTCTGTTAACAATCACCATAAGTACACAGACCTCACTACTGTACAGACTAAAACAGAATGTCCAGGTTTTGTCCTCAAATATAAGGCCTACTATACATAACATGTCTGGCAGTCTGATATATCACTGGCTTGTTATCAGGAATGATGTCAGTAAATAATGATATGCTGTACATATCCACCTCTTACTGCATGACATATGGACGAAGGGTGACCGACTTGGGGGACAGAAGCACAAACTCAGGGCCAGTATTGACATATTGCTGTAATAAACTGAGAAAATTGCTGGTGTAACTGGGTTTGTTATGACATATCTCTTCTGAGGGATATAAAGTCAGAAACACATATGCATGTCACCATTTACAGACTGCAATCATCAGAGTATGCCACTGCATTTCTAAAGACAGGAAATGTGTGAGCAACACACCACATCTAAGACTCCAAACTCTGGCCAATCTGCAGATAACCCTAGAGGTGAGAGTTTCCTAAACCACATAACACTGTCATACCCGACTTTAAATCATGCAGAACAGTCACATCCACACAAACCCTGTTAAACCAACATTACTGCAAATGTAGAACAGCAATACTTACATTCTGTCCCCATATCTGGAACATCCCCCTCCTGTTTGTTTTCCTGTCTCCACAGTGTATGTTGTAAGAGGTATTTCCAACTACCCTCTGTGATGCAGTTTGTCAGACACCCACAAGAAGTCCTGCTCACAGTGAAGGAAAAGAGCCAACAACCACATGAAGTACATAGTTATAGGAGTGTGTTTCTATGCAATTGGCTATAGGAATGATAACACAACTGTTCCACATGCAATTAACATGTGGGGGACTTCAATTTGTGCACAGGCCATCAGTTGATCATGAGCATTACCTACAAAAGTCAAGCTGCTGCCTATGCAAAACAGATGCATTTTCCACATCTACCAGAGAGGGAGAAAGGGAGAGAGACAGAGAGAAAGTAAGAAAGGAAGGGAGAAAGAGCCAAGTATTTTGTGTATGATCCGTGGGTGAAGAGTGGTATCTGGGTATTATAATGGTCACATATATTGTTTACTAATCCATACTGTCACATAGTAATTGCACATGGCAGTACACATTTCTGGCTGTGGATTGTCTACAACAACTTCTACAGTATTTGAAAATTGTTGGCCTTGTAATGTGGACATTGGGACATATAGGTCCTCAATATAATAATGTAGCAAAATCCACACTGCAATGGATCATGTCACTACACAATCACCCCACCACCCATACAAGATACTGATGACACACACACAAAGACACACACACTTACCAGTACTGAGTTTCAAACCCTTACATGGCTATGTATTGTTATTACAGTGTTGGGCAGTTATTGCACACATCACAGAGTTTACATGTTAGAGAGCTGTTCAAAGGTATCTTTGAAGGTGAGTGACATCAGCAGCAGTGCTAAAGGAGGGGTAAGGAAAGTGTAGTAAGTGTGAATGTCCACAAAAGCAGGTGTTAACAAAGACACACACTCTCTCACACAAACACACACAATATAACAGTTGGCAGGATCAGGATTAAAACTCCTACCTAATTAGTTTGCTACACTACAGTATAACACAGCTATCGCAAGCACCACAAAGCTTCCAGGGTTGAAACATGGCCAAAGGGTTATTTCAAGGTGACTGACATCAGCAGGCATGATAAAGTAGGGCAATGGGAGGTGTAGTGAGTGTGAATGGCCTCAAAATCATTCATCTCCACACACAAACATACACACACACACACACACACACACACACACACACACACACACACACTTGCCAGTACCGAGATCCACAGGTTCATTGCTTCACAGGTGTGTAGTAGGTGAATGGGCCTGAAGGGTCTACAAGGCTAGGCGAAGGGAATACATTGGGATCAGGCCACATGACAATAGTCCCCAGTGTGATTCAAGTGTGTAGTCCCTGGAGTGGTCCCCAGAGGTGGGTATTTAATTCACCGACCACTCATCTGGGTTACTATTGTGGGTGGCCAGTGATATGCACTGCTTCCCATGTATGTGATTGATATTCCCTAACATGGACAGTATCTGGGTTGTGCACATGTCCCACATGCATGTTCTTTGACATGTGGAGGTGTCTGGGACATATTGTGTGGACAGATTGTTATCTTCTGATGTAGCATTGCTGACCTCATTTGGTGAGACCTGGTTATGTAACTGAGGTCGTGCTTGCACCTACATTGACAACATGATACAGGTATTCAGTGGAGTTAGTGGTACCTGTCCATACAGGGCATGTGTATAAGGCATGGTTTTCCATTTGTGGTGTACATTTTCAGGCCCTACAGTTGTTGAGGTGTCCAGTGGGGAACATGTCAAAAGGACTATTGTACGCATTTATTTGGCTATTGAGGGGATGGAACAGAGTGCCATGTCCTTTAACTTGCTGGATAACACACACTCATTTAGGAGATGTAACACATCAAAGCACTTTCTGATGTCAGTGGCACTGTTGTGGTCAACAGGCATGTAGTCCACTGCAATCACACCACGGTTACTATCTGTGAGGCAATATGCAGGGAACTGCTAATATAGTGGTTGTTGCCTCACCAAGTGTGTTTGTGTATGAGACATGGGTGGAGAGTGTCCTCTGAGTAATACAAGGGTTGCCTATATTGTACACCAATCCATACTGTCACATGTAGTGCTATGGATTGTCTACGCCAACCTCTCCGGTGTTTGACATCTGTTGGCCTTGTAAGGTGGATATTGTGACATATAGTAGGTCCTCAACATAATTTAGCAAAACCCACCCCACGTGCATCCTGTTATTACACAATCACAGCAACCCCCACACAGGATACCGATGATGCACACAGTTGCCAGTACAAAAATTCAAACCCCTACCTAGCTATGTATTGTTACTATAATGGACCACATTTATTGCATGCACCATGGAGCATATAGAATGGAGGTTGTCCCAATGTACTTCTAAGGTGAGGAACATCACCAGCCCTTGTAAATACTGGCATTGGGTGATGTAGTAGGTGAGAGATCCCAAAAATAACGTTATCATACACACACATTTGCCAGAGGTGAGGTTCAAACCTCTAACAATCTTTATGGACCATTATGTTATGCATTTACCACATACACCACTGACCTTACATGGTTTAGGGTTGACAACAGGTACTTGCAATGTGGATGATATCTGCAGGACTGCTAAAGTCAGGCACAGAGATGTGTATTGGGTGTAAATGGGGCCAAAATCTTTGAGGTACAAACATACATATGTACACACACAAACACTTGCCACAGAGGAGATTCAAACCCATACCTATGTAGTTACTGCTATGACATTGATTCCTCATTTATGGTATGCACCATGGAGTTTACATATTGGAGAGCTATGCCAAGGTATCTCTGAAGGTGAGTAACATCAGCAGCAGTGCTAAAGAAGGGATAAGGGGAGAGTAGTAAGTGTCAATGTCCATAAAATCAGGTATCATCAAAGACACACACTCACGCACACATACACACACACACACACACACACACACACACACACACACACACACACACACACACACACACACACACACACACACACACACACACACACACGCACACACACACACACGCACACACACACACACACACACACACACACACACACACACACACACACTGTCACACAAACACACACTGTTTCACAGTTGCCAAACTAGTATGCTAAACAGGGGTGGATCATGCTATAGGACTGCAGGACTGCAGCCCCCCACCGTAGAACATATAAAAATAAAATTAAAAATTTATGGACTCTGCACATGAGTGCTTAGTTCTTGACTGCTGTGTTAGGCAGACCAAAACTCCACACACACACACGTGCTCATTCCTGAGCTCCAGACTGCTCTGTTAGGCAGTCTGGATAGGGAAGGCAGGAAACCCCACCCTTCCAGCCCAGAGGTCTGTGTGGTGACAACAGCACAAACTGGATGGTCACCAGACTGCATCACCCGCAGGCTCCAGCCTCCTCATGTCTCATGGGAACCCAACAGCAGGAGGCTCCAGCCCCCTCACATCTCACAGGAGACCCAACAGCATGTGTGGGCCATTATGGAGGGCAGCGACAGGTGATCAGGCTGCAGGATCACTACAGAGAACTTAGCTGGGCTGCTGCAGGGTACAGAGACAGGTAGGGTGTTTATGGAGAACAGGAGTGTGTGTGTGTGTGTGTGTGTGTGTGTGTGTGTGTGTGTGTGTGTGTGTGCAATGTCCCAGTGCTACATGATGGTGGGTAGAGAATAAGGCTTGAACCCTGTACTTTGGGCCCAAGTGACAAGAGCCTGAATTACCTACCCACCACCATTTGTAAAACATTTGCAGATTTTTGCCTCATATTTGTTCTGTTCCTCATAAAATCTGTAGTTTCTGTATCTTTATTACTTAACACAGACAGTAGTGCAGTGGTGCAGTGGTAGCATTGTTGCCTGACAGCTACACGTTTTCTGATTTGATTCTTGGCTGGGGTGCCTTCTGTGTGGAGTCTGCATGTCCTCCCTGTGTTTGTTTGGGATTGCTCTGGTGTCCTCAATGGATATTTGTCCCTGTTCTTTGGACTGCATTCCTTCATTATTTGCTTCATCCAGGTTTTTTGTGCCGAGGTTGAGAGCTATGGTGATAACTGAACTCAGTGAATATGTTTGGGGGCTGTATTCCCCCATTATTGGCTTTGTTCAGGTGTTTTGTGCTAAGATGTTGACAGCTATGGTGAGAACTGAATTCACTAAATGGTAGCCATTTAAGTTTCAGTCCTCCTTTCTTTCATAACACTCAATGGTGTGGTATAGTGGTATATTGCTCAGACTGTTTTGCACAGGGTCCTGGGTTCAAAACTTGGCAGTGAAATGTATGGTGGTAACACAGCATTTTATTCTAGCAACTTTCCAACATTATACAAGCAATGTTTAAAATGTATCTGTGGTTTTTGGGCTTTAGCCCCCTCCCCCCCATATAAATTTTGGCTTTTTCCAGATTTCTTGTGCCGCAAAGTTCAGAGATACAGCTGAGTGTCGAGCAGATTTTACAAGGAGCTGAGAGCTGCAGGGGAACAAAAGTTTAGTGCTGCTTATGCTGTGTCTGCTTGCATTGTTAATAGCACAGCAGGTAGTGTGCTTGCTTTTGGTGCAGAAGACTGTGGGTTCTACTCCCACAGTAGGTAGATCGATTGTTGATACTGTACTCTGTTGTAAAGGGGATGGATGCTGCAGTCCTCTTTGGTGAAGATACCTAGTAACTATGAACCTGTTATCAGTTTGCCATCCATTCCCTATTCCGATATTACTAGCTTATCATTTTTTTAATGCAACATAGGCAATTTAATCCTCAAGGGCAACAGGCATTTTATTTGTTGATGAAACAATGACATATAAAGTTGTTTGCTGGCAGTAACCTCTTCATTAGTTAACAGATTTCTTTAATGTGGAATTATTTAGATGACTTTTACTTCTTCAGAGATCGTGCATATTTACTGATACTGGTGGACTGTAGAAGTTTGAGTAGACAGTTTTGTCATTATTGGTGCATGCATTTTGTTTCATTGTTTACTGGAAAAATGTTCAAAACAATAAATTTAAAATGCCCTCTAACAACTGTACTGTATTGTACAAGGAATATAATTTAATACAGTCAGGAAGGTGTATCAAAGAGCATGTGTATGTTTCGTATTCAAGGGGCCTATGATTTGAAAACAGCCAAAAATTAATCTTTATCTGCCACTGGCAAAATGTATTTTCTTTGAATGTGGGTTTCAATGCTGTTTCAATGAATGTGAGCTTCAAGGGCAGAGAAGTTCTAATGCTAAGTCTATTTTCATTGTGAAACTGCATTGCTTTGTTTAGCAGATATCTATTAGAGTTTATGCTGCAAAATATAAAATAAAACTTTCAAATGAAATCCATATCATTGCAGAAGTAAAGCAGTATGCACATTACAGTGTTTTTGGCAAATGGGGAGAAATAACCAACGAATGGGACATTGGAATGGCTGCAGGGGGAATGCTCCATTCGACCATGATTTTGTGAGGGGGGAAGGGCAGCAAACTCAGACAGCCCCAACTGAACTATACCTTAAAACTGTCCAGAATTTTGCAGAATGAATAGATTGTTGCTTCTTATTTTTGGTTTGTTCCTCATAAAATTTGTGGTTTTCTGCCAAATCATTTAGGAATGAAGTCACTAAATAATGACAGACATTGAGTTTCAAACATCATAACCTTCAGCAAAATGCATGCTAAAGCAAAACCTGTTATTCTATCAACTGTCTTAAGTTTATATAAGAGCAATTTTTAGTACTGTCTGTCAGTTCCCCCAATATATTTGGCCTTGTCCAGATTTCCTGCATTAAGTGGTTGAGAGGTACGTGCAAATAAATCGCTTTATAGAATTAGGAATATCCAAACCTCTCAACTGTCTCCAATTTTGGCTCAAAATGTTGCTCTCCCCCTAATAATCCCTCTGCAAAATGGTAATTTTGGAAGAAAACGTGGAGCGTTTATGATCAGAGTTATAGATTACTTTTATTTCAGAAATGCATGTAGATGCTCTTATTTTGTTAGCTGCTCAAGTTAACAGTACTAATTTTAAAAAGGTGTCCCTTCTTTGACAGGTTCCCAGCTGTATTGTGTGGCAATTTTATATTTTTGCATAACATATTTGGTCTGTTTTTCATAAAATCGTGGTTTTATGGCAAATTAGTAGAAAATCATTAAAGATTGAAGTTAGAAAATAATGGCAGACATTTGAGTTTCAGATTTCATACCCTTCAAAAATTCATACTAATGCAAGACCTACTAGTATTCTATTATCTTTCTAAGTTTATAAGAGCAATATTTAAAAATTGTCTTTATTTTTGGGCCTGTGTCCCACTTCTATTTATGGCTTTGTCCAGATTTCTTGCTCTGAGGTTGAGAGGTATGAGTGTCAGAGCCATCACTGTCAGCCAGAGACATTTCAAACTGTGACTTACTTGTATCACTCCACTCCCCATTGTAGTGGCTCTGGATGTGTCCAAGCAAGGGAAGGAGCAGTTATGTAGTGTAAGTGTGCAGAGTATTCCCCCATCCAAGGTAGACCACAAGTACAAATGTGGCTTTTCATCTGTCCTTTATTTTGCAGAATATTCTGGTTTTCTGTCATATTTTTATACTGTTGATTTATGCTTCTTATTATTCAGAAAATGCATGCTGTTGCAGTGCCCTGTTGCTCTGTATTAAAGTAGCAATGCTTTAACGACCATCAGGTAAGCTTGTTGGGAGATTGTAAGATGCAAGTAAGCTTTAATAAGCATACTGTTAAAGAATTACCAACATTGAAAGCCTTTTCATTGTTGCCATGCAGAGATATTTACATACCTAGATAACATATAAGCCTTAGGTATTGAAATGCATATGACAATATTTGTAATAAAGGACAGGATTACAGTATTTTCAGAAGCTCATTACCTTTGTTGGAGACTTGCAGTTATCTTTGCAGGCTTTACCAGTAAATTAACAGAATGCCAATCTGTCATGTGTGGTCCATAACTTGTGTAGAAATCCTTTAAGCAATTTATCTTGAGCTTGTTTCTTGTTCGCTGTTCATTTTTTACTTTGATCATGTTTTCTCCATGAAACAAGCAGATAGTTGTTGTCAGGTAGCAGGTCTTTTTTGGATAAGAAACATTTTTACAAGTGGGGCTGTCACAGAGATTGCTACTTTCAGCATGTTACTTGGTAATTTTATAAAGCTGAATATAAATTATAATTAGAACTGCAGTACAAGGAGAAGTGGTTTGAGATGAGTGCTGCTTGTTTTTTTTTATATACTTGATTTTGACTGGCATTCCAGTAATGCATTTAAAAAGCAATTTATTTTTTCATGCGTCACAACCTTTGTGTTTCCATCTAGATATTAAGTAA
>NC_056741.1:831783030-831785209 GCF_019279795.1 Protopterus annectens | reverse complement strand
CTGCTGAGGTGTTCATTCAAACCCAGCAAGTTTGTGCCATCCAATTTCAACTGTCAAAATAACTCTCTGCATTCCTAATGTGTTCTCCCGTTGTCCACTCCTAGGGTTCTTATGGAGTTTATCCTTACTAATTCAATTATTTGTTCCACTTGTCACAAAGTACAGTATGCTTGTATAAAGAATTGTTTTTATTTTACTTCTGTATATCATATCAGTACTCATAAATATTATTCCATAGGGGCCTCACCATTTTCTCTTCATAAAATGTCTTAGAGCCAGAACAAATTATGTATACCACCCCTCTAGTTCCACAATTACCATATTTTGGTATCACTCAGAATATATGTACACTATCCAATATCACAACTTCATCATCTGAGAGAAATGCACACTGATTACAAAGTCCACACTTGGATGTGCCAAACACTGCCTTCCCATAAATTTTCCACTGCGATCTTTCTATACCCTGTTTCTTAAAACAGGATTTTAAATGCATATCTTTGTTATATATAAATCCTGGGTTCTCTCCCTAAAGATATGAAGCTTGCTGGTCTACCTCAACATATCTTCAGGATTATCTTTATAGCAAGAAAAGTCAGGGAACCATAACCACAGGGAGAAGAAGACAGAGAAAAAGAAAATGAAATTGACCCCCTCAGATATTACTAGTTTATTTGTGAGGATTCAGCTTAGTCTCAATGGTTACAATATTTTTAATTCTAGTCATTTGGACATTTCTATTACTCATTTTCACCAATTTGAAAAGGGGCTTACTTTTATTCCTTCCAAGAATTTTGATTTGGGAGAGAGTCTTGTTTGTCAAAAAATTAGGCAGGCATAAATGTCTACAGATGCTTCAAAAATAAAATAAAGATCTAATTTTGAGATATGATATATGTTCTGAAAGGAAGACCATATTAATATTGCCCTGCTACATTGAAGCACGGCAACATGTGATACAGTGTGTGTGTGTGTGTGTGTGTGTGTGTGTGTGTGTGTGTGTGTGTGTGTGTGTGTGTGTGTGTGTGTGCGCGCGCGTGTGTGTGTGTGTGTGTGTGTGGGGGGGGTGATCAACTTGTAGAGCTCAAATGTTGAAAATACTAAACTATGGCAAAAAAACTGCTAAAACACCTTTTAAGCAGGGTCAAGCTCTCCGCTCCTTTACCCTGCCCATGTAGGAGGTTGTACCTTCCACGTCCACTGCTTACTCTGAGACCACACTACAGCTGGGAAAGGGCAAAAGCCTACTCCCTGTTGTACCAAGATCTCCGGCAAATGACTATCAGCATACTTCAATGGCTTGCAGATTTGAACATTTGAGTTTGGTGTTTTGTAATATGATGATTTGTCTGTTCAACAATTACAGGGTAGACACAGACAGCAAGAGAAAGAAAGCAAGAGAATGAGTGTGAGAGCGAAGAAGACTGACAAAGATTAACAGTAATATAAAAAAGAGGCCAGAAAAGGATTGGATATCAACTGAGGTATGCCAATGGAAAAAAATCTGGAGAATCAACTTATAAAAAATGGATGTTTTGCAACCCAGTAAGAAAACAGAAAAAAAAACAGTGGGGAACGAACCAGTTAGAGCAATCCATATGTCTTCCTAAGAGAAAATCTAAGCCAAAGTCCCAATCCAAAAAAAAGTAATCAGATTAGACCTTGGACGTACAAATGTCAGTTTTCCCAGGCTTGTAGGACTACACAGAAATCAAGACTTGTGATAAACAGAAAGTTCCCCCACTAGAGTGAAATAAGTGTTGACTGAAATAAACAAACAAAACCTGAACGACTTGAGGTTATTGATAGTCATGAAAAAGTTGATGGTAATTGCATGTCATAACTATGTCATCATCAAATAGTCACAAGGCTGAAGAGTTAAAGCTAGGATAGGTTGGAGCACAACCATAGTAAAGCTTACACAAAAGGCATGCAGGAAGAGTCTCAAATTAAATTACTCCTAGCAAAGCACTCCCAGAAGTAAAAAAATAACTAGCTGATTGTTCCCTAGGAAAAGTACTAATCTGAATGGCAGTAATGAGAGAAATAGTAGCTTAATCAAGTTGTGATGATGACACTAGCCAATACTGTGAAGCAGCAGTAACTATAAAAAAAAGGAAATAAAGTATCCCTGCAAAAGTAATAAATATATATATATTGGTCTATGGGCTATGAAACT
>NC_056741.1:831768030-831778030 GCF_019279795.1 Protopterus annectens | reverse complement strand
ATTATCAAAATTGATAATTTTATGTTCATACTGTGGCATCATCATTGATGAAGGTAGAATGCTGCTCAATGCAATGATCATATCTATCTGTGACACATATGCTGAGAGATCCATTATGACTTGTTTCATATAGTCCAGTGATGTATTTCTAAGATTATTTACACCCACATGAAGTATGACAGAATCATATTGGCACCCAGAGTGCATCTACTTGAGCATGTGTGTGATACTGTAGATCCTGGCTCCAGGTAGGCAACTAACTGTTATCTTCTCCTTGTCTAACCTGGTGAGTGGAGCATCTGCATTTCACAATCCATTCCCCAATGATAGAGTATTAAGTAAAGTATATTCTTGCCTTATGGCCTTTACACTCGTGGGACCATTAGTGTAAGCTTATGTGGGATGTATGTTGTTGCTTTTGGTGTGCACTTTAGTGATTGCAAAAGCAGCTCTCAAGTGCAGATTAAACAATAGACAACTAGCCAATAATTATGTCCCTGTCTAATCTACCTATCTGCAAAGAAACTTGGTGACACACAGACTAGAAAAGCAAACAGACAGAGAAATTACTGGTTTTGCCACAAAACTAAATACATGGTTTAAAAATGCTCAAAACAGTAGTGAACACCATATAAACCAAGTACAAGTGCTGTAAATCAAGAAAATATTATTTAGCTTTGATGGCTCTGGATGCAGTAGACGAGATACAGTTGAAAAGGACACAGGAAGCTAATAGGAACCTCTTTCTTTCTTTCTTTTTTTACCCATCTATATATTTATTTATTTTATTTATTTTTCAGCCAAGATTTGCTCGCTCTTAGTTACATAACAGCAAAACATTACATTTAAGAATATTATGTAGGATCACTAACAAATAGATGAGTATGGTATAATAGCAAATCCATAGGGACAGTGAAAATGGTAACACCCCAAGACTGATAAAGAAACTGAAGGAGAATGAAGGCCACAAGAAGTGTGAGTGCATGACAAAAAAGACAAATGAAGATACAAATGCAGAGAGTAAGGATGAAGTGTGACATAGAACTTTCTCATATTTTCACACAAACTGCTTTTTACTGTTAGATTTTATTGATTTTTATAAATCATCATGTGAAACACGACATGAAAAAAGCACAAACACCTAACAACCCATCCTCTTCCCACATGACAGGCAAGACCCAAACTCTCTCTCTTCTATATATATATATATATATATATATATATATATATATATATATATATATATATATATGTATATATATATTTAGAGAGAGAGAGAGAGAGAGACCAGTTCCACAGTTGTATAACTGTGAAGAAAAACGAAAACTTCCTTTTGCAGCAGTCTATCTCAAACAGTGATAATGTAAACGTATAAGTTTTCAAGAAATTGCAACCATATGTGATCACAGAAATATATCTTGTCTAAGTGCAAGAAAACACCCAGAGAAAGAATAGGTTATAATAGCATAGTAAAGAATTGCTGAAAATAATTTTTGCAACTGTCAACAAGATTTCTTGGAGCATTTAGATAAGAGATGGCCCCAACCAGATATGATTAGAACTTAAAATCCAACTAATCAGATGTTAGAAGTCCTCAGTGTAACTTTTTTTTAAAGGATTGCATTATTTCCCATGTTATAATAGCATAGTAAAGAATTGTTGAAATTAATTTTTGCAACTGTCAACAAGATTTCTTGGAGCATTTAAATAAGAGATGGCCCCAACCAGACATGATTAGAACTTAGAATCCAACTAAATAGATGTTAGAAGTCCTCAGTGTAACTTTTCTTTCAGGATTGCATTATTTTCTTATGTTGATATGAGACCTGGTGCTGAATTTAAATGTTGCAAGTCTTTTGTCAGATTTCTTTGACTTTCGTATATAGTATATAATATATGTGTGGTAGCACTGTGTTTACCAGCTGTGCAGCTGTCCACTGTTTTTGTTCTTTTTTTATTTAATTTTCACTGCTAACAATTAAAGTGTACTCAACAAAACCCTGCCTGATTTCTTCCTGAATGATGGGTAGCTGAGAAAAGTACATATAAGTATACAGGTTTTCTTGATTCCTGCATTTTTTGTGTTAGATTTACAGTACTGTGGAATGTGACTGGATGACCTGAGGTGATTTACTGTTTTAGTGAGAGTGCCCTCACTTCTGCCTCTCACATTCATATAGATAAAATATTTGTTCTGAGCAAAATATAGATAGGGAATGTGGGGAACATAAACTCTAAACCCTAACCACAGCCATTTCACACACACTCTTCTCAGCCACCACTACATTATAACATTTATAAAATACCATGCTATTTCCATTCTGACTTTTGTGAGCCTCTTCTCTTAAAGCATAAATACCTTACATTGTAGAACACCTATTTAAATCCCCACATATGAGACAGTACAATCCAAACAGCAAAGATGAATGCATTCTGTAACCAGTCAGTCAACATATAGATAGTAAATAAGTCAACATATTCATAGAAAATCTCTGTACAACTGTGTGATATAATCAGTTATCTTTTTTTACATTTTCATTAACTTTTAACCTTTTCCATGTTGAATACCCTCATAGAAGTAAACTCACAAACTATTACATTGTAGGCTTGACCCTTGTATTTCTACACAAATCAAACCTATTAAAGGGCAAGCAAAACGATCATCCTTACAAACACCATTACTTCTCATAAGCCAGATTTTGTGTTACGTATTTCACAAAGCTAAATTTCAGGCAGGATTCACGAAGCCTCCATGTAACAGTTACAAGTCTTACATGGAGGCTGCAGTTAAACGGTGTGACGTCAGCATGCCATGCATATTCATGAGGGCATGCCGACTCACACCCAAGGCTAACACGGTCCATGTAAGAAAGTAGGGGGCGTGTCCGCAGGGCGAGTCCTGCAAACGGACACGCCCCCAGAAGAGGAACAGTCCCGAAAGTAAACCCCCACGAGAGAGTCCACATAAATGTCAACACAACACAACACATACCCCCACAGACTATAAACATAAAATGTAAAAATTAACATGTTTTAAAGATGTTTGCCTGTAATTGCGCTCATTTGTGCAGGCGTGCCCGTCGCTTAGCCACAGTTGGCAGTCAGTGGAAAAGCATATAAGATGTAAATATGCAAAGTAAGCCAAGAAGCAATAGCATAGAGGTAGAGACGTCGGCTGAAGCGGAGGCAGTCACTGTTCGAGCCCATACAACATCAATTTTTATTTCTAGTGAAATAAGCACAAAACAATTCCTTGACATATATGTACATATATACAATTATATTTTATGTAAAATGTAATGAAATGGGCCATGTATTTTGAAGAAATGTGAGATAATAAAAAAAAATGTCATAAGTGCCTATAGCTGAGCTACGCTCTAACAAGCTGAGTATATCTGCCCGTAGGAGAGCAGTGGTTTAACAGGTGTAAAATGAGTGCCCGGTGTTGAGCAGTGTTGTAACATGCTGAAACTGTGTGCCCGTAGCTGAGCTGAGCTGAGCGCAATATGCGTGCTAACAGCCAAATGATGTGTAAACCAGCGTAACCCATTTGCGCGGAGCTGCGCACCGCGCCAACAAGATAACTGGCGGGCAACGTTGAGCAAGCTGTATCAACACTGCCTTTACATAGACACACCTCCTAGCTTGTGTAGACAGTCATAAAAAAAAGCAATGTCCAGGCTCGAACTCAGGATTCCATGCACCATAGTCAAAGTACTGAACCACTAAACCATGACAGTTGCTCTTAGAAATGCAGTATTAGCATATATATAGGAATGAATGGAAAGAGAAGCATGACAAAGCAGGTTTTGTGAAGCTGATACATTTCCAAAATGGCCAATCACAGATAAGTATGGGAAAAATGGCATATATAAGCCCCATAGGCGGGAATACACAGCATAACTGATTGTGGAATCGATTTTCAGTCAGGATGGCAGGTGTAGGAGAGGGTAGTTGCTTCTGAGAACAGAGGTGGGGCATTGAGGAGTCCAAATATATGGTTTGGCTCCTCGTCCATGATCATGAGGCCCAACTCATGCAGGGCCAGGTCCTGTGGGGAGCATACAAGGCTGAGGCATGGGACCGGTTGGCACATGATCTCACCAGTGCCACAGGAATACCAAGGACTGGTGAACAGGTCCATCACAACCATGCAGACCTGAAGAGACGAAAGCAGGACCAACTGAACCACTGGATCCAGGAGGCCCGGCAAATGCCCAACACCCCACTACTGAGTAAGTTACATGTAATTATTTATGTAAGAAATTAACCTAGCTGATATTATTGAGATGTGTATTCCAATATTACTTAATTTATATTACAGCTGCAGGTGTCCGTTCCATGAATCATTGCGCCTATGTCGATAGGCTTGTGCGGTTGCGCCACCAGGCAGTTTAGTAATTCTCTCCCTGTAACTGTTAAAAAATATAAGTATGACAGCTTGCAAAACAGTGCAGTGTAGTCACTTATTAATAAAAAGTTCAAGTAACAGTGCAAGAGAGATTCTGCTAGTACTGTGTGATTACATAAGTGTGATGCAGCCTGTAATCCAAAAATAAAAATGAAACAAGTCTGAAATAAAGATGTTCCACCTGTAATGTAATAGTACATAACCTGCAGCAGGCTGTAAATTACAGCTACACAAGTTGAGTACAACACATGTGTGAAATATATCCCCGTTTAAAATCTGAAACATGACACAAGTGAGACTGTTGGAAAGGATTGTTGTAACCAAGTAAAACCTGTCAATAAAGCCTAGAATTAAGTACCATCCTGAATTGTAAAAATAAAACAAGTTAGAGTGTGAGAAAGAGGTATGAATCCTCCAATAAAGTTGTAATAACTCCTGAATAAAGTATACTGCAGTCAGTACATAATGAAATGAATGTGACAGGCACAACCAAAGAGTGAAATGTGTGCAATAAAGTACTGAAGCTGGAATGTCCGTCCCACAATTTGGATATGTTGCTGTACCTTTGCAATATGCAGATAGTATGGTTGTATGAAATACCAAACATCCACAGTTGTCTAGAGCCATATAAATCAAATGTAGCAGGATGCTGTAGCTGAACAGAGCCAGATATGAATGTGTATGAATAAAAATGCAATGTATATTAATGTAGCAGTAACATTCCCATCACCAACATGCCTAAGTTTACACATAGGAAACTGTAGTCAGACCTGTAGGGTGTATATATCTGCAGCTAGTAGAAATGTACATCATATGTATAGGTATTTGAAGTTGTTAATGAAATATTTCTTCACCCTACCCTATAACCACAAATAATCCATTCCACATGAAATGGGTATGTGTATTCACAATTAATTCCCCTGGACATTTGTCCTGTTGGTTCATACATATCTGCATGTACATTGATGCATGTGCCCTGTTTATACATCCAAACCTGATGGCCTGTTTCCATCAATCAATCCTGCATGCTGTTGGATTGTGTACTGTTGTTCAAATTATGCATGTGTTATGCTTGCTGTTCAATGTCTTGAATTTATGGGTGTTTGGTTAATGGGAATACTAATGCATGCTGTTACAACTAATTGTGAATGGTATTGTTTGTTACTAACCCAAACTGTCATAAAATAATGCAAAGCATAGGATGACAGGGAAGGAGGGTTCCAGCTGACCCACCTTTCCCACCTCAGCTGGCGAGTGCACCTGGCACTAGTGCCCAGGCTGGACCCTCCTCCAGTGGCCGTGTGCGACCTTCAGGTGGAAGCACTGCAGCGGATGGGGCTCATCCCCTTCTGCAAGCGTGGCCGGAGGAGACCGTCCACTCACCCTCTGTAGTGTCCGGACTGTGGTGCGTAGGGAGATCAGGCATTCTGTGCTTGAGCCCCTACACCAGCTTGAGGCACGGGTGGCACAACAAACGGGCATGCCTGCTGCCCATCCTTCACAGCCCCCAGCACAGCCCCGTCCAGGGCAGTGAAGGCACAGTGGCAACTGCCCATGGGTGGGGAATCTCAGTTCCACTGTTGCCATCTGTGGGCTCATGGGCTCGAGATATCCAAACATCCGTCCCTGTCAATTGTGTTTCCCCCCACATGTGTCATACACCACCCCTGTATGCATCTTGTTTGTCTTGTCTGTTAACCTCCCATACCTACCTCCCCAAATATACCTCCTTCCTGTACCTGACATTCCACTCTCACCTTAAAAAAAAAAAAGGGCACTCTGTTCCCGCAAAAAAAATATGCCCCATACATAACTGACCATTTTGCAGAAATGTCTGCTGGACATGTAAACTGGCAATTACAATTGGCTGTGCAACAAATATTGTTGTCCTCACCCCTCTCTCAAGGGTGGAAGGTTTCAAATTTCACACCAAATTACACACATATGCACAGCTGCTGCTGATAAAGAAATGGGGAGCTATGGGCCTATCCTACATCCTTCCTGCAAATCCCAAGCTTGTTTTCCTACTGTCCTACCCTCTTTGCGCCCCCTTTTTCACCACTTTCCTATCTCCCCATTTTCTTTTCTTTCAAAGAAATTAGCGCAGGTGTGCGTGAGAGTAAGCACTTTTAAGCAGTTGTAAGCGGGTGTGCGCTTGTTTGCGCTTAGCTAAGCATGTGTGCGTGAAGCTAAGCGATAGTGCGCATGCGTGAGCTCTGGGCAAACCAGCGCTAACCCGCTTACAACTGCTTAAAAGTGCCTTAGTCACTCTGAATGACAAGGCCTGTAGTCTGCTCAGAAGCAAAATAAAATCCCACTGTCAGTCCCAAACCCAGGACCTTGGAAATTGTAGTCTGCATGACTTACCACTAAGCCATGACTGCTATACAAGAACATTGTGCTGAAAGAAATATATCATGAAATATTAGGAATAAATGTAAAGGGAATATAGGAAGTCTAGTACACAAAGCATGTCATGTATATTTACTGTCAAATCTAGTGGATTTGTAAAATATTAGTGTGTGAAGAGAAACAGCTATGCTTGTTGGTAGCTAGTAGGTAATAATGTCACAGTAGCACCTTGCTAGCCACACACATACTCAAAGCAGGATAAACACTGCCATAGTTTAATAGTTAAGAGCCCAGACATAGCAACTGTGACTGGGTTACAGAGATGTCCCTGATTTGAAAACAAATGTTAACTGTGCCCCACTGACTCCCTGTGAAATGTACTAACAGTAGGCAGAAAGGTGTTACAACACATGCTATGGTAACTATGAAGTACTGAAAGTATGCACCACTTGCACGTCACAAATGGTGTAGTAATACATATGCTCAAAATAACCCACAGTCACAACTGCAGAATATCAGGAAATTTCATGGGTGTATCCCACTGATATGTACCATTCCATGAGGCTGATAAAATATGCACCTGAGAGTATCTGAGGCCTGCTCAGCAGCATAATCAAATACCCTTCTAAGTGTCAAGGCCCACACCATGGCCAAACCAGACTACATGCAGTACCACCCTACCACAACAAACACATAGGGAATTGCTGCTCAAACAGATATAGCAAGCATTACAAGCTGTGAATGCAAATGGAAAATAGGAAAGCCATAGCAACACATTACAGTAAAGACACCTAGCAGGCATACAAGGAGTGAATGTAAAGGGCAAATATTGAAGCCATAGCAACAATTTGCAAGAGCCACTGCTATATACCAGTTACACCACAAGTCCCACAGGAAAGCACACACACCCATAAAAACAGTATTACTAGTCTTAGGTGTCAGTTTATATACACACTGAGAAAAGGAAACTGGAGAAAGGAATACTCAGGTTACAGTACAACATGCATTGCAGTTTCTACAACACAGCCTGAAATATGAGACATACCAACCGTTACACTCACAGAACAGTGTCCACAGTATACCAGCATGGCCCCCACCCTGATAATCTGAAAGGGCTACACCTACCTAACAAACCTTTTTATAGCACTGTCCTGAAATCATAGTGAGAACTGCAATCACTACACAACAGGCTGCATGCAATTAGTAAATGTTGGCTAACGATTGGTGCAGAGGCCATCACATGGACATGTGCAGATACCTACAAAAGCATCCTGTACTCCCAGTCCACACATGCAATACTTTCATTACACCCTCTGGAGGTAGAGACAGAGAGAGAGAGAGAGAGAGAGAGAGAGAGAAAAGAAAGAAAATATATAATAAGAAAACAAACAAGTTGTCATCACAACCTGACACTGCCAAGGCAAACTGAAGCTGGCAAGAGAAGCAGCAGCAGGCCAACTACCAGAAAGCCAACGCAAACAGCTGTAACAAACACAGGTAATGTAAAGCAATAATATAATAGTCTACATACTGTGAACCCTTCATATGTGTTATTGGTCTGTATCTATGTATATGAAGATGTGTATAGGCCAGGGGACATACTGCAACTGTCACTGAATGCTGTACATACATATGTATGTGAAGGTAACTATGTGCACATATCAATGTAGGTTGTAGTGCAATGTACAATGTAGGTTGTACAGTAATGGATGTTCATCAGTACATTAGTGTGTGTATACATATGTGTAAATAAAAAGGTTTATATATATACCTATCATATGTATACGTATGTAAATCGAGATATGTATGTATATATTTATATAATATGCATATATGTATACATAGATAGAGAGGGATGTAGAAATACATAGACATATATAGATAGATAGAATATGTACATACATATATATGTAATACACACATACATATATAGATATATGTAGATACATATACATATACAGACAGATCTAACTGTCTACAGATATGTCTATATATGACTATCTCTCTCTCTCTCTCTCTCTGTCCCACCCCCCCTCTCTCTCTCTCTCCCTCTGTCTCCCTCTCTCTCTCCATACCTATATCTATATATCTATATCTATCTATTTATCTATATATATATATATATATATATATATATATATATATATGTGTATATATATATATATATATATAAATATATATATATATATATACACATATATATATATATATATATATATAAATATATATATATATATATATATATATATATATATATATATATATATATATATATATATATCTATATATATACACATATATACCACAGTTGGTAGGGTTGTGTGTTTCTTGGCATGCAATAGCTTTGTTTATGACTTCAGTCATGATGGACTACATGGCCTTGCAGTTCAGACCTCATAGGCTTATAGGACGTTAGTTCCCATGGTCTGGTGTGCACCAGCACTTGTGGGGTGTGCCATATGTTGCTGTAACACATTCAACAGTTTCAGATCCGGTAGTGTGGGTTGGGCTTGACAGACTGTTCGGGTGCAGGGTATGTTTGCTCTGTAGTTCACTTATGTCACATATAGGGGAAGTATTAATCCAATTGATGCCATGTTTTTGGCTTTGGGAGGTGCTGTATACCCATTCCACGTGTGGTATCTCCTGGTATGATGATAGGGCCTTTTGTCAGTGGGAGGTGGGTATGTATGTATGGGCCCATCTGACAGGTTATCAGCATTGTCAGTCAGGTACAGTTGCCCCTGACTCAGGAAATTTATAGGTATACATTGCTATTTATGACATATCTGAAGGCAGTGCCATGGTTCTGTCTGGACTCATTCGCAGATTATCTTTCAAAAACACTGACAAACATGAGCACTACACCCCTGTTGTGCTCTTTTACACACTTACCACCCTACTGATCCTGTGTGATCGGTCAACAGAGTATGTCATCATAATATCCTGGCATGTCCGAAGGTCGGTGTCATGTGTACTCTCCAGTCCAGCTGGTGAATATTGGACTTTTGACGCAATGTTACAACTGCCTCATGTACACAGACAACCCTCTCCTCCTCCCAACAAACTCAGATATATGTGAGAGATGCAACTGTATAGACGAACAGGGGGCTGAGCTCTCTCGACCCATGACTGGCACAGTCTATCAGGTGGTGAAGGTAACCACACACACCACAACTCCTGTCTCACTTAGAGCTCTCTCAGACCTCATGACTAGAGCCACAGTCATCATATCAG
>NC_056741.1:831751362-831767530 GCF_019279795.1 Protopterus annectens | reverse complement strand
AGTGCCCAAGGACTGGAATGACTTTAGTATATCCCTGTGCCTAACAGCATCTACAAGCTACTGTTGTCCATAAAGGCCACAGGTGACAAGCAGGGGTGAATTTATGATTTGTCATCCATTGGTCCAAATATCATTTGAATAGGCTTAGAAAAGAGCTCTGTTTCACATAAATGGGAAGTCTGTTCCAGAGAAGGGGTGTAATCTATGAAACATAGACCTGTTCCTCCAATCATATTTTGTTTATGTCACAGATATTCTTGTGCTGTTTGTTTTGTGAATGTGTAGCAGATCTATCAGGGCTGGATTGGAGAATGCCTTGTGTTTTAGGCAAAGATTGACCTTTGATAGTCTGTAGGAGACTGAGTACAGGCACAAGGCTTTAAGGTAGTCCACATAGGACATATTATTTACACCCTGTATTATTTTAATGAAGAATCTCTGTGGCCGCTGTAGTTGTTGCAAATGCCTGTACTCGATTATTGGTCTAATGAGGGCTGAGCATAGTGGGACTATGATCTCCTTAGATCTGGATGCCATGCCATAACTGCTGACTTGCACCACATAGAAAGCAATGATGATGGCTGCATGATGATCAAAGTTCAGGTTACTGTCAACCTGAGTTCTCAAGTCCCTTACCACTGGGTTACTCTTAGGAGAGTGTTTAAAATGTTGTAATTTGCAGGGGTGGTCATCTTCCTAAAGCTTATAAATATGTTCTTCTTTGCATTTAGTTTTATATTATGGTTCTGGTACAAGTTACTTGGCTCTCAGAACTTCCTCAAGGATATCTACATCTTTGGAGGAATCAATCATTGGCCCCAGCTTGCAGTCATCAACAAATCTGGTTGGCTAAGACTCTCTATATTTGATCTGACTTCAGAGAATTACAAGAGGTCCCAGTTCTGAGCCCTGTGGAACACCACTAGTAACAGACCTATTGGTGGGGGTGGATTCCCCCACCCAAACTTCATGTGTCCTATCCATGAGCCATTTGACAATCCATCGGGTTACATAGGGATTTATGTCTAAATCTGTGAGTTTGTCTATAATATCCAAGTGAAGTATTGTGTCAAATGCCTTTGCCGGGTTGAGGTTGGGAGTATGCACTACTAGATCGGTAGTTCATGCATGGCACAAGTGGCCTTATCAAAGTTCTCCACCGGGTATAGTAGGTGTTACCTACCCTTGATGAAACTGAAGTGGAATGGGTCCAGTTTTTGAAGATTTCCAATGTCTTTATTATATCCATGATAATTCTTTCCATGGCCTTGCATATAAGAGTAGTCCAGCTTATGGGTCTGTAGTTCCTTGGGTCTGTTGATGGTCCAATTTTATGTAGAGCAATGACTGTTACTGTTCTCCATTCCACAGGGATGCAGCCTGTTTGGAGACTGTGGATGATCAGAGATTCTAGCGGGCTGGACAGGTCATGTGTCAAACTATTTAGAGGCATCCCTGCATGTTATCAGGTCTCATTACTGTACTGTGTTTAAGTCTGGATAGGGCAGTGAGGACCTGTTCTTTAGTAGCAACTGGGGGATAAATGGTAGAGGGTATTTACTGGACAGTTACCAGTCATCTTCGAGTCAAATGGACGCTGTCTTCTGCTTGTATCTTATTGTTTTTGTGTAACACTTTTGAGTAAAGTAATTGTTCTCTATTCTTTTATCTTGGACGTTGGTAGCTACTGTAGCCAATAACATGTTTCTGTCAAGGATTTTCTCTCTATACTATGAGGGTGAGAGGTATGCCTTCAGTTATAACTAAAATGTCATGAAATCACAATAAATCAATGGCGTTTATTGCATGTATATTCTACAAACTAGGCAGTCATTGTTTTCATATTTAGAACTAGCCTGTGCATTTTTATACATACATAAATAATTAAACAGACACACATATTCCATGTGAAATTGTAGTTTCATTTATTTTACAAAATAAAGAAACAAGCAAGCAGACACACAGGTTCTATGTGAAGTCATACCCCAGGATTCACGAAGCCTCCGTGTAAGAGTTATAACTCTTACACGGAGGCTGCAGTTAGACGGAGTGATGTCAGCATGCTTTGCATATTCATGAGAGCATGCTGAATCACACCTAAGTCTAACACGGTCCGTGTAAGACAGTAGGGGGCGTGTCCGTAGGCCGAGCCCTGCAAGCGGACACGCCCCGAGAAGTGTAAAAGTGCCCAAAGTAGACACCCACAACAGAGTCCACGGAAATGTGAATAAACACAACACAACACATGCCCCTACAGACCATAAACATAAAAGAAATATAAATGAACATGTTATATATTTTTTTTAAATTGTAAAGATGTTTAACCGTGAGTGCGCTCGTTTGCGCGGGCGTGCCCGTAGCACAGCTACAGTTAGCAGTCAGTGGGAAAGCATATAAGAACTAAATATGCAAAGTAAGCCAAGAAGCAATAGCGTAGCGGTAGAGATGTTGGCTGAAGAGCAGGCATTCATGGTTTGAGCCCCCACAACACCAATTTTTTTTTTGCAAAATAAGCAGGAAACAAGTCCCTGACAAATATGTACACATAAAACCACAATTCATGTAAAATATAATGAAATAGCCCATTTATATTGAAGACATGTGAGGTACCAAAAGAAGAAAAAATGCCAGATGTGCTCATAGCTGAGCTACAGTTTAACAGAGTGAGTGCATGTGCCCGTAGATGAGCAGTGGTTTAACTGGTGCAAAATGCGTGCCCGTAGCTGAGCAGTCGTTTAACATGTTGAATCTATGTGCCCCTAGCTGAGCTGAGTGTAATATGCGTGCCGATAGCCAAATGAGGCTTAAACCAGCATACCCCGTTTGCGCGGAGCTGCGCACCACGCAAACAAGCTAACCGACGGGCAACGTTGAGCAATCCGTATCAAAACTGCCTTTACACAGACACACCCCTCAGCATGTCTAGACAGTCATGAAAAATAAAAAGCAGTGGCCAGGTTCGAACCCAGGATACTATACACCATAGTCAAGGTACAGAACCACTAAGCCATGACAGCAGTACCTAGAAATGGAATAATAGCTAATATATAGGAATGAATACAAACTACAGCATGACAATGCAGGGTTACTGAAGTTGATACAATTCCAAAATGGCCAATCACAGATATGTGCGGGAAAAACGGACTATATAAGCCCCATAGGCGGGAATACACAGCATAAACGATTGTAGAACAGACCTGCAGGCAGAATGTCAGGAGTAGGAGAGGGTAGTCGCCGAGCACAGAGGTGGGGTGTTGAGGAGTCCAGGTACATGGCCTGGCTCCTAGTCCACAATCATGAGGCCCAACTCATGCAGGGCCAGGTCCTCTGGGGAGCATACAGGGCTGAGGCGTGGGACCGGTTGGCTCATGAACTCACCAGTGCCACAGGGATTCCAAGGACAGGTGAGCAGGTCCATCACCACCATGCGGACCTGAAGAGACCCAAGCAGGACCAACTGAACCTTTGGATCCAGGAGGCCCGGCAAACACCCAACGCCCCACCACTGAGTAAGTAACATTTAATTATGTATGTAAAAAGTTAAACTAGCTGATATTATGGAGATGTGTATTCCAATATTACTTCATTTATATTACAGCTGCAGGTGTCCGTTCTGGGAACCACAGAGCCTATGGCGATAGGCTGGTGCGGTTGCGCCACCAGGCAGGTCAGTAATCCACTACCAGTAACTGTAAAGAAATATAAAAGTATGACAGTCAGCAAAAGAGTGCAGTGTAGTCAGTAAGGAATAAAATCTGCAAGTAACAGTGTGAAAGTGTATGCAAGTATTGCTTGATTACAACAGTTTTCAGCCTGTAAGTTTAAGCTAAACATGAAACTGTCCGACATATATCCTGAAATAAAAATGCCCTGCCTGTAAGAAAATAGTACACAACCTGCAGCAGGCTGAAAAGTATAGCTGCAGAAGATGATAAATCACATGTGTGAAATATATCCCTGTGGAAATACTGAAACATGACAGAAGTGAGACTGCTGGAAAGGATTGTAATAACTACTGTTAAAACATGTCAATAAAGCCTAGAAGTGCCATCTTGAATAGTAAAATGAAAGCAAGTGAGAGAGTGTGAGAAAGTGCCATGAATCCAGCAATACAGTAGTAATAACCCCTGAATAAAGTATACTGCAGTCAAGACAGAATGAAATGCATGTCAGATTCAAAACCAAACAGCTAAATCTGTTCAAAGTGTTGCTGCATCTGGAATGTGTATCCCAAAATCAGGATATGTTGCTCTCAGTCTGCAATATGCAGATAGGATGTTTGTCTGATATACCAAACATCCACACTTGTCTACAGCCATATAAAGCAAATGTAGCCTTGATGTAGCTGAACAAAGCTAGATATGAATGTGTATGAAGAACCATAAAATGTATATTGATGTTGCATTAACAGTCCTATCACCAAGTTGAAATAGTTAACATATAGGAAACTGTAGTTAGAACAGTAGTGTGTATATAACTGTAGCTATTAGAAATGTACAGCATATGTATTGTTATTCGAAGGTGTTAATATTACTTTCTTCACCCCACCCTATAACTATATATAACCCATTCCACGTGAAAATGGTATGTGCAATCACAATTAACACCCCTGGACGTTTGTCCTGTTGGGTCATATATATTTGCATGTCTGTTGATGCATCTGCCCTGTTCATACATCCACACCTGATGGCCTGTTGCCATCAATTAACCCTGCATGTTGTTGGACTGTGTATTTCTGTTCAAATTATGGATGTGTTATGCACGCTGTTCAATGGTGTGAATATCTGGGTGTTTGGTTAATGGGAATACTAATGCATGCTGTTACAACTAATTGTGAATGGTATTATATGTCACTAACCCAAACTGTCATGACATGATGCAAAACATAGTACGACAGGGAAGGCGGGTTCCAGCGGACCCACCTCTCCCACCTCAGCTGGCGAGTGCACCTGGCATTAGTGCCGAGTCTGGACCCTCCTCCGGTGGCCCTGTGCCACCTGCGGGTGGAAGCGCTGCAGGGGATGGGGCTTGCCCCCCCTCTGCAAGTGTGGCCGGAGGAGATCCACCACTCACCCTCCGTAGCGTCCGGACTGTGGTGCGTAGGGAGATTCGGGACTCTGTCCTTGAGCCCCTACGCCAGCTCGAGGCACGGGTAGCGCAACTAACGGGCATGCCTGTTGCCCCGCCTACACAGCCCCCAGCACAGCCCCGTCCTGGGCAGTGAAGGAACAGTGGCAACTGCCTATGGGTGGGGATATCAGTTCCACTGTTGCCATCTGTGGGCTCATGGGCTCTGGATATCCAAACCTCCGTCCCCGTCAATTGTGTAACCCCCCCACACGTGTCATACACCGCCCCTGTATGCGTCTTGTTTGTCTTGTCTGTTAACCTACCCAACCTACCTCACCAGCTGTACCGACTACCTTCACCTGACATACCACTCTCACCTGAAAAAAAAAAAGGGCACTCTGTACCCACAAAAAAATTACGCCCCATACATAGCTGCCCATTCCGCACACATGTCTACTGGACATGGAACCTATCAATTCGAATTGGCTGTACAACAAGTATTATTGTTGTCCTGACACCTCTCTCAGGGGTGGAAGGTTTCAAATGTCACACCAAATTACATATATATGCACAGCTGTTGCTGATGAAGAAATGGGCAGCTATGGGCCTTACCTACATCCCTCCTGCACATCCCAAGCTTGTTTCCCTACTGTCTTACCCTCTTTGTGACCCCTTTTTCACCACTTTCCTGTCTCCCCATTTTTCTTTTCTTTCAAGGAAAATAGCATGGGTGTGCGCAAGAGTAAGCACGTTTAAGTGGTTGTAATCAGGTGTGCGCTTGTGTGCGCGGAGCTAACCGCCAGTGCGCATGCATGAGCTCCGCGCAAACCAGCGCTAACCCGGTTACAACTGCTTAAAAGTGCCTTAGTCACTTTGATTGACAGGTCCTGTACTCAGTTCAAAAGAAAAATAAAATCCCACTGTGAGTCCCGAACCCAGGACCTTGGCAACTGTAGTCTGCATGACTTACCACTAAGCCATGACTCTTATACAAGAACATTGTGCTAAAGTAAATATATCATGTAACAGTAGGAATGAATGTAAAGGGAATATAGATGTGTAGTACACAAAGCATGACATTTAGAATTACTAACAAAACTGGTGGATTTCCATAATAGTAGTGTGTGAACAGAAACAGCCATGCTAGTTGGAAGCTAGTAGGTAATAATGTCACTATAGCACCTTGCAAGACACACACATACTCACAGCAGGATAAGCACTGCCCATACCCCACAACCTCTTACAGGAACACATCTGGACCAAGTAATAAAATATGTGGAGCAAAGGCCCAAAACCAGGGACACATTACAAATAATGTTACAACAAACGCAGACAGTTCAGAAAGTAACAGGGTCTACACTTTGTGGGATGTTTGGAAGGGTATGCAGTCTGGAACTTGAATGTTTGTCACCATATTCTGACTTGAGCCCAGAGTGACTTGCCAGAAAAAGGTGTGCATGAGATATTGACCAAATTATGAGGCAGAAATGTGGACAACCTGCAAATATCTGTACATATGACGGGTCCGACACCACCATATTTGAATAGTTAAGAGCCTAGACATAGCAACAGTGAATGACTTTCAGGGATGCCCCACAGACCTCATGTGAAATGTACAAACAGTAGGCAGAAAGGTGTAACACATGCAATGGTAACTATGGAGTCCGGAAAGTATTCACCACTTGCATGGCAGAAAAAGTGTAGTAATACATATGCTCATGCTAACCCACAGTCACAACTGCAGCATACCAGACATTTTAATGGGTGTACCCCACTGATATGTACCATTCCATGAGGCACATAACAGATGAACCTGAAAGTCTCTGGGGCCTGCTCAGCAGCATACCCAAATACCCTAATAGATGTCAAGGCCCACACCATGGCCAGACCACACTGCATGCTGTAACACCCTAGCAGATATAGCAAGCATTCCAAGGTGTGAATGTACATGGAAAATAGGAAAGCTACAGCAGCACAATACAGTCAAGACACCTAGTAGGCATACAAGTAGTGACTGTAAAGGGCAACTATTGAAGCCTTAGCAACAGAGTGCAAGCAAAAGTGAAAGGAAAGCACACACACACACACATTAACAGTAGTAGTAGTTGTAGGTGTCAGTGTACATACACAGTTAGTACAGGAAACTGGAGAAATGAATGGAGGAATGTTAATCTACAACACACCTGGAAATATGAGAGAGATACCAACCTTTACACTCACAGAACATTGTCCACAGCATAACAGCATGGTCCCTGCCGTTAAAATCTGAAAGGGCTACGCCTATCTCACATACCTTTTTATAGCACTGTTCTGAAATCACAGTGAGAACTGCAATCAGTACACAACTGGCTGCATGCAATTAGCAAATGCTGGCTAACAACTGGTGCAGAGGCCATCACATGGGCATATGCAGATACCTACAAAAGTATGCTGTACTCCATGTCCATGCATGTAATACTTTCATTGCACCCTGAGAAGGACGTGAGAGACAGAGAGAGAGAGAGAGAGAGAGAGAGAGACAGAGACAGAGAAAACTGCAATTAAGCAGACAGAAACAAATTGTTCAGCAACAGCTACCTGAAAGCTGACAACTGGGAAGTGGAGCAGCAGGACAGAGAACCAGACAGCAACACAAGCAGCTGTGACAAACACAGGTAATGTAAAGTAATACTATAAATTGGTCTGTATCCATATGTATATGAAGATGTGTAAAGGGCAGGGGGCATACAGCAACTATCAGTGAAGGCTGTACATACATTTGTATGTGAGAGCATCTATGTGCACATATCAATGTTGTTTGATTGTAGGTTGTAGTGCCATGTACAAAGTAGGTTACACAGTTATGTATGTTTAGCAGTATGTTAGTGTGTGTATACAGTATGGTAGACAAATATGTTGATATACCTGTCTAACATATGGATACGTATGTATGTCAACATATGTATGTGTATATATATATATATATATATATATATATATATATATATATATATATATATATATATATATATATATATGATATGCATATATGTATACATACATAGAGAGAGAGATGTAGGAATACATAGACAGATGTAGATAGAATATTGTACAAACATATCTATGTAATGCACACATACAGATATAGATATATGTAGATACATATACATAGACAGACTGATCTGACTACCTACAGGTATGACTGTATATGACGACCTGCAACACAGCCTGTTCCACCCCCTCTGTCACTCACACCCCTCTGTGCCCCCTCCACATCTATAGCAATATATGTACATCAATATATATATGTGTATATGTATACATATATATATATATATATATATATATATATATATATATATATATATATATATATATAGATATATCTATATATATATATATATATATATATATATATATATATATATATATATCTATATAGAGAGAGAGAGAGAGATGTATATAAATTCTGAGTGAGGCACATGTGTACAGATGTATTGCAACAGGTGCCTGGTGACAAAGGCATGGAGTGAACACCAATGTCAAATCCGAGTACCATACCACATTCCAGATCACCTACACCAGTAACCACCAGATATGTGATTGGCTGCCCACCACTGCATGTGTCAGGGGTGAACAGGGTCATAAATGTGTACAATAGTGGCCCCAATGATATTCACAGTGGCACACTATCCCTGGAATACCTGCACATGGTATGTGTCAGCGGACATGGTGAGTCAGCTATGGACATGTAGGTCGGTGTACCCTCCACACCACATAATGGATGCCATGGTATGGACCTCACATGACAGCTACAGATATGGAGAAGGACACAGTGACATGTACAACACTGTGACAATGCACTCAAACACATTACCAATGCACAGTGACTGACAACACCACAGAGTACACATATGCTACCCACATAGAGGTTACCACTCCCGGATTTACATATGGAAGTCACACCCATGACAGATGTCCAACAACCATAGTAACACCTCACACCATCCACAACCTAAATGTCTGCTGTGTGTCATCCGTGCCACTGCAATAGAGTGCACATGTGGAGGTAAGAGTTCCTACCCACAGATAAGACATACCCTGCAATAAACCACACAGTGTTAAGAAGCAAGACTCCCCATGAGTACATGTCACACATACCCCTGCTGAATGTTAGTCAGATAGGTAATATGCCATATGAGTCACCCTGTGTAACTGTGTGACAGCAGCAGGTACCATCACACCACATGTGTCACAATGGTCAGGGTAGCAGAACAGTACGCTGCTGTAGACCCAGGGGCAATAGCATATTGTATAGTATTGTATTGTAATGTAATGTATTGTGTTGTATTGTATTGGTATGTTGAGGTGCCTCCTTCGTGGAGTGGAACCACTGCTGCTGTGCGCCAGTGTACAGGTACATATCCTGTAGTCAGGCTAGTGTTACATAGCACTTCTATATGTGTGTTTAGCTCCTGTCAGAGTTTATGTAGCATGCAACTGGGGATACCATCAGGCCCCATCCATGTTGTGTATTCTGCTGTCCTGCGGGTATCTCTCACCTGGACATCTGTGATGACAGGGAGGTTACAGTCATCTGGGATAACTATGCCTTATTTCGGGGGAGAGGGCGGGGTGACACCTGCACTGAACCTGTCTGCCACAATGTTGTCGATATCTGTGGTGTCAGTGAAATATTTGTTGCTGTGTACTACCTATGGGCATAGAGGATGGCTCCTGACCAGGTTGCTAACATAACTGAAGAAGGCCTTCTGGTTATCTGTAGTGTCACTCTTGATTTCCCCTCAAAGTTGCCCATGTAGTTTGTATGATGGAAAATAGATCCTTACCAGTGCTGCTCAGACATGCCCTCCCTTTAGTGAATTATGCTCTCTCTTGCAGTAGCTTCCATCTTCTGTAATACAATCTGTCTATGGCTGGGGTCCACCAGACAGGATGCTGTCCCTTTGTGGAGAGTGTCTTGGTCATATATGGGATTGCATGATCCATGCATTCTCGGAGATGTCTGTAGAAAGCAATTGTGTAGGGTTCAGCATTGTGGGTTGTATCTGCCACTGGCCCAGTGGGCTGAAAGGATACCATATCACTGTTACAAAGTGTAAAGTTTGTATCTGTAATGTTATGCACTATAGTCGTTTGTGCTGGTGGTGGAGGTGGGATATGTATATCCAGGGCAATCAGTGTGTGGTCAGCTCACAGTAGTTGCCGATGTAGGCCATACAGTACCTAGATACAAACCCCCAGAGTGAGGAGGTGCTCTTGACCTGAATCAGTGTTCTGACTGCTGGGGTTTGGTAGTATGTCGAATGGAGTCTGCCAGGTACTGTTGCACAGTTGCTGGCTGAGCACTGATACCTGGCCATCTACATGTGTATCCACCAATAGACAGACAGATGCTACATATGTGAGATATGTTGTATCATAACAGTCGAGTAGCATGTGTAGTATGTGTGCCAAATTCTGCTGACATATATTGCTGATACCAGGTTATTTTCTTTCTCAGGTACATGGCCCACCCGCGGAATCCCACCTACTCCACAGCTGAGGATGAGGAGATACACCAGAGCCTGGTGCGGGATTATGCAATACTCTTTTCCCGCACCAGCCAGAATCAGCAGGAGAGGGCTGCACTGTGGCAGGACCTTGTCCGTCGGGTAAATGACATAGGCATGCATAATAGGACATATGAGCAGGTACGACATCACTGCAGTGATTTAATCAGACATGTCCGTCAGCGTGCGTCAGATATCCACAGGCAACAGGTCGCCACAGGTGGTGGGGTGGCTACACATCCCCCACTCACCAGACTGGAGGGACTACTCATGAGTGTAGTGGCTCCAGTCCGCCAGCAACAACAACAGCAGCAGACATGCATTATGATGGAGGCTGGAGCCACACAGCAGCAAGACAGTAAACGTGCAGGTAATATGCCATATGTATAGTTGACTGTTGTGTACACTGGTAGTTAATACATGTGTGAGGTGTGTCCTTGGTTTGTAGCTGTCACCATAGTATTTAATGTGCAAGTGTGATATCCTCAATATTAGCTGCTGACCTGTGAAAGGCGACTGTTGTACTCCTGACCTGTATCATACTCAGTAACAATGGCACAGTTGTGCCCACTGACATTAGTTTCTTCACGTCTGCAGGACCCTCTGGTATAACAGCAATGCAGCCTATCCATGCTGGTGAGTGTGTATTAACAATTCCTGTAATAGTGTTGATAGTAATAGTACTATTTGGCTCACTTAGTAGTGCTCTTTGTATGCATGTAGGTGTGTCTGTGTCTGTGTGTTGATATCACGCATACCGAGTACTGTACAATTGTGTGAAACTGTGTGCATGTGTGCATGTGTGCATGTGTGCACGTGTGCATGTGTGCACCTGTGCATGTGTGCATGTGTGCATGTGTGCACCTGTGCATGTGTGCATGTGTGCACCTGTGCACCTGTGCATGTGTGCACCTGTGCATGTGTGCACCTGTGCATGTGTGCATGTGTGCATGTGTGCACCTGTGCATGTGTGCATGTGTGCACCTGTGCATGTGTGCACCTGTGCATGTGTGCATGGGTGCACCTGTGCATGTGTGCATGTGTGCATGCATGCACCTGTGCATGTGTGCACCTGTGCATGTGTGCATCGCTGGTAATGTGTAGACATTGTAAACTGTGTTTCCTGTTTCCTTCCCACAGGTTCTGTTGCTGCTCTGGTGTCATGTAGCAGGGAACCTGAGTCAGGTGCCGTGGGTACTGATAATGATGACATCTGTGTAATGGCACAGGAAGGTATGCCAGGGTCCGCCATTGGTCAGCCGATTGACAGTACACAGCTGTCGACCCCATCAATGCGCACAGTTATCCTGCCAATACACCCTTTGTCACCACTGTCCCTAGGTGATGGACAGCATACAGTGGGCATTGACCAGGGTAATGTGGCATCTGTGGCACATGCCTCCCCACACAGCAGCCATGGGCATGGCCCAGAGATGGTACCACACAGACAGATGTCCAGGGGTTCTCGTGGGAGCATCCATGGGCATACTGCCCCTGTCAGACGTGCCCACAGAGGTCTTACAACCTCAGCTATGTTTCGGACTGTCATGCAGGCACAGTCACGTATGGAACGGTACACCAGACAGGGTCTGAGGGAGCTGGCAGCATGTCGCACAGCCATGACTGACAGTATGCGTGACATTGCGGCTGCCATCCGTGATTTCACCGATGTCATAGACAGACGTTGTGGGGACATATTAGACCGGTTCCACAACTACATGTCCATGAGCCAGGGCGATGGTGGGCGGCTGAGGCGTCGACGTGGCCGTATGCCAGCAACAGCAGCAGCTGGCAGTCGTCGCGGATGACAACAGGGCCGCGGCCGCCCCCGTAGTGCCAGCAGCAGCCCCAGCAATGCTGGGTCTGTGCTGTCATCAGACCGCCCCAGGAGACCACGTGCACGTGGCTCTGGCCAGGCCCGACAGGGATCTGTGTCCAGTCAACGAACACCTGCTTCTGATGACAGTACCCAGTCTGGGTTGGTACCGGATATGGTCCGTAGCACCCCTGCAAGGCACAGGTACCGTGTTCGTGGCCAGAGACACTGATCTGTATGACCTGGCAGGTACAGTCTGTGGCTGTCCACAAACACCAGTATATGGCAACCATGAGGTGGAACTGTGTGCATCCATACACACATGCAAATTGACAACACCTAGGGCTACCGCATACACGCACACACTGCATCAACATTGCCCCACCTTCTACTGCTGTCCCTCACCAACACGCATACACATACATGTCAATTGGTGGTATGGGTGGCTGACTCATGCATACCAGGTTCACACCCTGTGCATATGATGAAACTGTGCCACCTTCTGCAATCTGTAACAACTGTGCAGGTACAGGTTAACATGTTGCTGATGCACAGGGTGACCACATAGATGTGTAGTAATAGTATCATGTTGTTAACAGTACTGTGTGCTGAATTAATTGTGGGTATATCACAGCATGCCTGATGCAGTAAGTGTGTGATTGTCATGTCCTGTTGTCTACACCCATGGTAAGTACCATAGTGTATCATCTGCACATGTTGGCATACTGGTGGTAATGATGTCAACAGAAGGCTACATACATAGGTAGCACAGGGATAGGGTAATGAATGTAGTAATACACAATGATGGACATGTAAATTGCAAGTGGCATGTTGCCCACACTAGACTCTGCATTGCAGATGTTTGAGGATGTTGATATGTGTGCAGTACTACACGACTGGTACAGGACACACAGGAGCACCCTAGCACTGCATGCTCACATCTCATACCATGCTAGACAGCCCCAACACACATAACTAACTGTCACAGGAGGGAGAGTCCCCATATATGTCAGGGATACTGTGGTGGCAGGCCAGGGAGCATACATCCTACTAAGTATGGAACCACTGAGTGAAGGCTCAGTGTCTGTTATTTGACGTGTATTACTGCAGGTATGAGCACATGGGTTTCTATCCAGTTATTGTACATCCTGACAGTACATGGTCTGTACACTTGTGTGCACTGAGACTGGACCCTAGCCATCTGACCAGTGTATTTCCATGTACATGTGCATAGTGCCTGCATATTTGCAGTGTTACCTACTGGAACTGGTACAGCTTGTTTGTTGTACAATGGACTACATGCAGCCCTGTTTACTGTAGCTTTGTTTGCATGCATGTTTGCTTGCAATTACCCTGGAATACTGATCACACCTGCAATGCATAGTTATAGAGCTTCTGTGGACTCCTAGTGCCATCTGCATAGCCTACTATATGTATGTCCATGTCCCACTTGACAGGATGTCACTGTTTGTCCTGTTCACATGTACATTGCCTGTGACACAGTGCATATGACCTACCTGGCATGTGTCCACGTGAGCAGTCATATATGCTACTGCTAACTAATCACAGGCACTACACCTTCACACATTCATCTTCTGTTGAACTACCTGCTTTGCTAGGGATGGCCTGCACCTATCACCCCTGGGCTTTCAGATATTGGCAAAGGCTCTTGCTACCCCCATAGTGCCTATGTTAGGCAGGGCTCAAATGACAAACCCACCTTCATAGGTATCACAAGGGATAAGAAACTAAGAGCAATGCTACCCAACGCCAGAAGTCTAAACCTCCAGATGCATGCACCCAAAACACTCCTTGGCATGGAAAACATCGATATCTGTGCAGTAACAGATGCCTGGTTCAGGGCTACTGAGAGCACACCAGCACTACCGGGTTTAACCCGGTTGATTTCTTTGAAACAGTCACCAAGGCCATTGACGAGGGAAGGTGGTTCACACAGCCTACCTGGACCTTGCAAAGCCTTCACAACAATACCCCACTTGGGCATTCTAGAGAAGCTCACCAGCTTAAATATAAGCCCCTATGTCACTAGATGGATTGCACAGTGGCTCAAGGACAGAACCCACATGGTTAGCATTGCTGGAGCCATGCCAGACCCCACAACAGTTACAGGTTGTGTCCCACAAGGCTCAGTCCTGGGACCCTCTTGTTTGGTATATATTTATTGGAGGTACAGGCCAACACGGACGGACTGTGGCTGTCCAAATATGCAGATGACTGCAAACTGGCCACCATAATCGACTCTCCAGCTGACACAAGCATCTTCCAAAGGGGCATCATAGCAACAGACAACTTGTGCCAGAGCCATGGCCTTCTGCTCAACAGTGTTTAGAAAGGGGAATGTGCATCCTGTAGTCTGTTCACCTAGTTGCCAAAAGGGACATTTCCCTCACACACATTAACCCCCCTCAGCCAAAAACACACACTTGCCAATTGCAGGATTCAAACCCCTATCTGACTATGTTATGACACTTGAGACACAGATGCATTAGCAGAGCACGCTGTTTGCATTACTGGGAGTTTTCCCTTCTCCTGCTGTACTTATAGAGTGCTGACATCATCAGTGTTTAGAAAAGGGAATGTGCATCCTGTAGTGTGTTTTCCTAGTTGCCAAAAGGGACATTTCCCTCACACACACAAACCCCCCTCAGACAAACACACACACTTGCCATTCGCAGGATTCAAACCCCTACTTAACTATGTTATGACACTTGAGACGGACGCATTAGCAGAGCGTGCTATTCGCATTACTGGGAGGTTTCTTTTCTCCTGCTGTACTTATAGGGTGCTGACATCATCGGTGTTTAGAAAGGGAATGTGCATCCTGTAGTGTGTTTTCCTATTTGCCAAAAGGGACATTTCCTCACACACACAAACCCCCCTCAGACAAACACACACACTTGCCATTCGCAGGATTCAAACCCCTACCTAACTATGCTATGACACTTGAGACGGACGCATTAGCAGAGCGCGCTATTCGCATTACTGGGAGGTTTCTTTTCTCCTGCTGTACTTATAGGGTGCTGACATCATCGGTGTTTAGAAAGGGAATGTGCATCCTGTAGTGTGTTTTCCTAGTTGCCAAAAGGGACATTTTTCTCCCACAGACTTACACACACACCAACCCCACTCACACACACACACACACTGAGCATTTGCAGGATTTGAAACCCCTACCAAACTATGTTATGACACTTGAGACAGACGCATTAGCAAAGCGCGCTATTCGCATTACTGGGAGGTTTCTTTTCTCCTGCTGTACTTATAGGGTGCTGACATCATCAGTGTTTAGAAAGGGAATGTGCATCCTGTAGTGTGTTTTCCTATTTGCCAAAAGGAACATTTCCCTCACACACACAAACCCCCCTCAGACAAACACACACACTTGCCATTCGCAGGATTCAAATCCCTACCTAACTGTGTTATGACACTTGAGACGGACGCATTAGCAGAGCGCGCTATTCGCATTACTGGGAGTTCTCTTTTCTCCTGCTATACTTATAGGGTGCTGACATCATCGGTGTTTAGAAAGGGAATGTGCATCCTGTAGTGTGTTTTCCTATTTGCCAAAAGGGACATTTCCCTCACACACACAAACCCCCCTCAGACAAACACACACACTTGCCATTCGCAGAATTCAAACCCCTGCCTAACTATGTTATGACACTTGAGACGGACGCATTAGCAGAGCGTGCTATTCGCATTACTGGAA
>NC_056741.1:831728406-831750862 GCF_019279795.1 Protopterus annectens | reverse complement strand
TTGGGCCATCGGTTGCTGTCGCCTCTTCCCTGACATCAGTGCCCCAGGGGTATAAAAGTTGCAACCGACGCCATTTTCTTCAGTTTTTCTTGCCCCAGATGTCAAGTCCCCCCAGATGTGAAGGCTGAATAGATAAAAATATGCCAAACAACCATGCATATATTACTATAAACATTTCCTTCATCTAAAAGCAAATGCACCACATAGGTTGTATAGAGTTGAGAAGTACAGAATAGTCCCAGCAAAGAGGGGGATGGTGGGTGGGTAACCAGGACTGCAACAGTGAATACACTCGAACATCTACATTTATGGTAGGTACACAACTGTACTATGTTCATAGTGTTTCACTGTTGCAGTCATTACACTTGGGTAGAATCCCAAAGCTGAGGTTGGGTGGCTGGGTCTAAATTGGATTTGGAGAGGCTAACAAGCCCTGCAGAACTGCAGTGGCAAAGCCTGCTCTGGATTTGGAGTAGAGAGGTAGGTGGTAGTGCTTGGTAAAAGTGTGCACTGAGCTCCAGGTTGCAGCTTCTAATATGGCTTTGGTTGGCACTCCTCTGAGGAAAGCTGCTGAAGTGGCTGCTGCTCTGGTAGAATGAGACCTAATGCCCTTAGGCACAGATTTGCCATGTTGTGCATAACAGAAGCGGATGCAGTGTCCTATCCATTTGGATATTGTCTGCTTTGTACTAGGTTTTCCTTGTGATCCTGCAGCATATGCTACAAGCAGTTGCTCAGTTTTTCTGAAATCTTTTGTTTTGTCCAACTAAAATCGTAGCTGCCTGTGTATATCCAAAGCATGCAGAAGTCTTTCCCCTTTATTCTGGGGATTTGGGCAGAAAGTAGGCAAATGAATGGTTTGGTTTAAGGCCACATTGGAGACCACTTTTGGCATGAATGTTGGGTTCGTCCTTAGAGAAACCCTGTCCTGGTGAAAAATGAGGAAAGGTTCCACAGCCATCAATGCCTGTAACTCTGAGACTCTTCTTGCTGAAGTTATTGCTAGGAGCAGAGCAGTTTTCCATGACAAAAATTTTAGATCAGCTGTGCTAGCTGGTTCAAATGGAGGCAGTGGTTCAAATGGAGGCAGTGTTAGTTTTTCTAAAACAAAATTGAGGTCCCAGGTAGGTACTGGTGCTCTCCTAGGGGGTCTTATATTCTTTGCCCCTCTGAGGTACTGCTGTAGTAGAGGCTGTGAAAAAATAGGAGGATCCGTATTGTAATGAGCTGAAATGGCAGATGAATGGATTTTAATAGATGAAAAAGATTGTCAGAGCAGGTGATGATTGCAGAGTCATCAGCATATTGTATTAAAGAAGAGTGGTGGAGACAGGATGAGTAGAGGTCATTAGTACAGATATTAGATAGGAGGGGTCCAAGGATGGAGCTTTGGGGAACCCCTATTTCTACTGGTAGGAAGGGAGAACAGATAGATTACCATTTAACAGCCTGATATTTATTGGAGAGGTAGGTAGAGAACCAAGAAAGTGCAGAGTTGGAGAGATTAAGGGTAGTTAGTTTGGATAGAAGTAATTTGTGGGAAATAAGTGTCAAATTGCTTGCTGAAAACACTCCCCTGTATTGAGATCAAACGAATAGGTCTATAGTTGTCCAGTGACTGTTGAACATACCATTTGAGTACTGGGACAACAACTGTTCTTTCCATATGTTGGGAAGACATCCCTCCTCCAGTGATTGTGGTAAGAGTACTTGAAGGTGTGATACCAAGTCTCTTGCTATACCAGAAACAAAATATCTATTTAAACTATCAGGGCCTGTGGCTGCACTTCTTTATACTCCCCAACATCTTTGAAAGTAACTCATAAGGGATATTTTGGCAAACATTAGATTTACTACCTACCTTATTGTTATAATTCTTAATGTTCATTTAAAGTGAGAATTTCTTAGCAAATAAATCTGTTAGTTCAACAGGATTTGTAACAGTTGAGCCCCAATACTTAACACTAATGGGGTATATTTTCTTTCCAAAAGCATCTTAGTTGCTTGAATACAGCCTTTTTATTCATATTATTAGTATTCTCAGCTAGGTGATTTGTAGTCAGTTCTAATTTTCAGAGGTAAACTCCTCAATGATGTTTTTCAATATTAGATCTGTATTTGATGGAGACATATGAAGTACATTTATACCTCTTCCAGCGGCCTTTGTTTTATTTTTCAGTTGTGATAATGTCCACCACAGTGAAAAACATTTGTTGTGATGACTGACCACATCTACAGGTAACAACTTGTTTAATAAGGAGTTTAATTTACCATAAAAATTATCTCAGTTGTCTTCATTTGACTTTCATTCCAGTTGCCTCTCCCACTGCCAGAAGCTAAGTTTCTTTTTTACAGACTTAAACACGGTTCTATAAAACTTCTTAAGGGGTTCACTTGATCTAATATATTTTTCACTATTATTCACAATTTCACACTGAACACAGTAGTGATCTAATTTTCCAAATGGGGCACTGATGTTACAGCTTAAAACTGTACTAGCCCTGTGATTTAACCGAGTAACATTCAGTAAGTTATAATTTAACCGTTCTAAAAAATATCCCTTTCAATAATTTTATTTGTGACAGTAGACTTGGTCAAAGGGAAACTCCAATTTATTCCTGGAAGGTCAATGCCCCCCCCCCCCACACACACAATTACATTATATCTTTAATTAAATAATTCACAAATATGACCACATAACCTGTTACCATGCTCTTTTCCTGAGCTTTTGAGTCTACAGAAGAATCCCACCCTCCAGTCCTATTTTGCCAAACTTAATTTCAGAGTCAAAAGTTCCAACAACTCATCAGAATGACCAGTAGTAATAGAGACAAACTTAGGATCAGAGGCTGTTACTAGGCTAATAGCCCTAGGGCCCTTACAAGCCTAGCCAAGCACAACCCCTCTTCCCAAGAATATCAAAGTATTAAACAGAACTAAGTCAACAACTACTGCTCCTGTCCAAGAGGGACACAGGTGAAACTCCTGAGGGGAATTAGCATTTTACCATCTGATCATCCAAATTATGGTTAAATAGAGTCAGAGAGGGGCTTCACCTGATTTAGGAGCTTGTTCCAGCGGAGGGGTAACCTCTGTGAGACATGTGTCAAGTCTTGTTGATGCCACATACTAGGTTGAATTCCCTAGAGCAAGTGCCTCTTATAGCATTTGATTTATGAATGTGCAGCATTTCCATTAGAGCTGAATCTGAGATTGCTTTATATATGCAAGGTAGAGGTCACCTCTGAGTAGTCTGTAAGACACAGAGAATAGTGACAGTGTTTTCTGTCTGTCAACATATGACATATGCTGAAGACTCTGAATTTTCTTTGTA
Source organism: Protopterus annectens (assembly GCF_019279795.1). NCBI lineage: Eukaryota > Metazoa > Chordata > Ceratodontiformes > Protopteridae > Protopterus > Protopterus annectens. The sequence goes on along the minus strand of NC_056741.1, from coordinate 831,747,528 downwards.
TGAAACCTTTTAGGTCTTTCCAGTTGTTGCAGGTGCCTGGTAAGGTACATACCAATAGTAGTATTGTACTCTATTATTGTCCTGATGAGTGAGGAGTACAGGGGGGTTATGACCTATTTTGTGCTTGATGCAATGCCCTTACTTATGAGGTGGGTTACATAGAAAGCCTTTCTTACCAATGTGCAGATGTGGTGGTCAAAGGAAAGGTTGCTGTCAACCTGTGTGCCCAAATCTCTCACCACTGATTGTGTGCTTTGTTGCTATTAATGTGGTAATCTACAGGGATGTTGTCCTTGCCAAAGGGGATGATAATGCCTTTTTCTGCATTGAGTTTTAGCTCATGACTTTGGCACCAGTCATTTGTCTGTGCAGGTCCCTCTTGTAGGATGTTGACACTGTTTGGGGACTCGATGACTGCATCCAGTTTGCAATCATCAGCAAACTTTGTCAGCCATAGGCCTACTGTTTTAGCCTGTACATCCAGGAGGTAGATTCTAAACAACAGGGGCCCCAGCACAAATCCCTGTGGAACACCACTGGTTACAGGTCTGCTGGTGGAGGCAGAGTCACCTATTTTGACTGTGTGCATTCTATCAGTGAGCCAGTTTGCAACCCACTAGACAATATACAGGTTGATCTTCAGCTGGGTGAGTTTATCAGTGATGCCTGAGTGGGGAATAGTGTCAAAGGCCTTGGCCTGGTCCAGGTAAGCCATATGAACAGATATGCCTTTGTCCAGGACTTTGGTGACTGTCTCAAAGAAATCCACCAAGTTCAAGAAGCAGGATCTCACTTTAACAAAGCCAAACTGGGTCAAGTTGAGTGTTTGGAGGTCTCCTATATCTTGGTTGATAAGGCCCATGATTATTCTTTCCGTAGCCTTGCAGATTATGCTGATCAGGCTTATGGGTCTAAAGTTCCCAGCATCTGTGGAGGCATCACCTCCACAGTAATGTATGTAATGGAATAACGGTTGCTGTTTTCCATTCAGCAGACACAAAGCCAATGCTTAGATTGTGGTTAAAAAAAGTACCCAACAGTGCAGCTAATTCCTGTTTTAATCCATATAGAATGCAGCCTGGACTATTATCACTTCCACAGAAACAAGAACAGCATGTAGGTAAACCAGGCAGGTTACAAAATGCAAAACAGCAGTAAAAAATCCAAAACCTGGAAATGTTGAGGTAAAATGCAGTGCTTATTTCAAACAGGAAAATAATCACAAAGCTTTCAGGATCAGCCCTTCATCAGTGTGTAAAAAAGAGATCAAATGCCTTCATTTAAATAGTAAATACAAACCATAAGACTAATCACATGACACAGTTTTATTAAGCACTTCAGTTTAAAGACATATATACAAGTAAAATGTTACTGAAAGTCAGTATAGCCATAAAAATAAGTAAAACATTTAACTAAGACCCATCCACACAAGATGTTATTTCAAAGTTAACTGTCTTTTTTTAAAATAGGTTTAATACTTACTACTGTATTTAAACCTGGAAAACAATCAGCATCTAAAAGTGTGATCCATGAGTATTCACATACTTCTAACTCATTATTAAGATCACCCCTTTTTTCTTCTGTCTGATGTCAATCACTCTAACGTTAAATGTTTGTGTACTTCCTTTCTCCTTCATATGCTTGCCCAAAGCATTAGTTGCTATCTCTCTACATATTTCAAATTTGTCTTCAATAATTCTGTCCTTCAACCTTCTTGTGCATTTCCTGGTGTAGTATGCTTGACACATCTTACAGCATGCCATATATACAATGGCAGTGGTATTACAAGTTGCAAAACACCTAAAAGTATATTTCTTCTTATTGTTAGGATGTATAAATTCACAACTTCTATTTATATCATCACAGGATATGCAGCTATAACAAGGAAATGTACCCTTATTTCTATCTATTTTCAACTTTTTATTATTTTTAAAGTCCTTATAGCATAATCTTTGTTTCAAATATGGACAGGTACGATATGAGAACAAGGGGTCTCTCCAACTATTCCGATAATCTCAGGCATGTTTTTAAGACTACCCCAATTATTTCTAATAATGTTCTTAACACCCTCTGATCTACGATTATATATCATAACATAGTGTATATTATTATTTTTAATAGAGTTATGATCAGAATTAGCATGGCTAGTATTACTACAAATGTGGGGGTCTTGTTTTGATTGTACATTCCATAATGACTTCATCTGCTGTATGGATTAATAATGAGTTATTATAATACTTTCGCAGTGGTGCAGTGGTAGAGTTGTTGCCTCACAGCAAGAGGTTTTCCCATTTGATTCTTGGCTGGATTGCGGGGAGTGCCTTCTGTGTGGAGTCTGCATGTCATCCCCACGGTTGGGTCGGCATTCGAAAGACATGCGTAAATAGGCATGCCTTTGTTGAAGGTAGAATGTTGAGCTGGCACCTCTGCATTTGTGAAAATCTACTGACAATCATTAGCGGGCCGGAGTTCCGCTGTGGCGACCCCTAACCGGGAAAAGCTGAAAGACAACAACAACATAACCATGGTGTTTAAAATCTGTGATCATTCTGTCCAGTTTCAATTTAAAGTTGGCCTCATCTGTGTTTAGTTGGCTGGCTCTTAGCATTTGCCCTTTGACTACACCCTTGAAAGTGTATGTGGCATGCATACTGTTTCTGTGGACATATCGGTTGGAGTGTATCTCTCTTTTATGTATCGAAGTATTAATACCGCCACTACATTTAGTTACACTAACATCCATATAACTGATGGTATCCACAGAAACCTGGGCTGCAAATTTAAAAAAAATTAGTGGTGCTATTTAAATATTCTGTATATACTTCAAGTTCATCATCATTACCAGCCCACAGAAAAAATACGTCATCCACAAAGCATTTAAAAAATAATATTTTGTCATAAAAATGATGCAGTTCACTATAAACAAATTGCTCTTCCAAGGACAAAACAACAATATTGGCATATGTATTTGCCATTGGGGTGCCCATCGCTACCCCGTTTTCTGTATGTATGTGCATTCATTAAACATGAACACATTATTAGTCAGTACCACTTCTGTCAATTCACAAATTGACTCCACTTCTCTACTAACCATGCCACATGTTCTACTTAAAAAGTCATGTACTGCTTCTAACCCATATTGTAGAGGTATCACAGTAAATAATGATTTAATGTCAAGATTTACAAATAAAAATTCAACATTCTGGTGTTCATTAAACCAGCAGTATAGCTGTTGTAAGCAGTCTTTTGTAACTTTAATAAAACTTGTAACTTTACATAAATATTTGCTTAAAGTAACCTGTAAATAGTGAGAAATAGGTTTGATGACCCAGCCAGAACCAGATACATTAGAATGCATGGGTGGATGGGTTAAACTTTTATGAATTTTCAGAATACCATACAAAACAGGTGTCATAGGGCATGGAACTGTAAATTAATTAAACAATTTAGTACCAATGTCATTATTAAGTTGCAGCTCAAAACTACACATATTAACTTTGCTTATACATTTAATACTTCTGCTTGAGGGACTTCAAGAAAACTATCAAAGTCACTCAGAAATTCAAGCATAAGCATATTATACATAATCTCTATCAAAAATAACAATTGCACCACCTTTGTCGGCCTGTTTAATATTAATATCATTGTTGTTTTGTAATTTCTTAAGAGATGAAAACTCAGACAAGGAAAGGTTGTTTTTCTTTTTTTCAGACTTCATATCATAGTTACTGTACATATGTCCCTCTCACATGACCCCTATAAATGCATTTAAAATGGGACAATTCACCAGTGTAAACATACTAGGTTCTTTACATACCTATATGTATTAGGTGCATCCTTAAATATAAATTTCAGACTCACATTCCTTTTAAACAATCTAAGGTCAGTCAGCGATGTTACAACACTGTCCACATTAGAGGGAATAAAAGTTTTAACTCAGCTTCAGTTAATTGAAAGGAAGATAGATTAACAACAGAAAATTCACTCACTTCTTGTTGCTGTGAGCCATGCTGCAGGTCTCTGGTCCTCGGCTACTCCACCTGCTGGACTGCTGACCTCGAGTCTGCTTCCTGCCCCTTGAATTGTCCCTCTTATTCTCTCGGTTCTTTGATGTATACCATACTGCTTGCTCCACTCTCTCTGGTAATGTGATAGTAATTAGAGATTTCCCCTGCTGAAAAATCCTGATTCTGCAGGGTTGTACCATTTGTATTAGTTGGGGGTGTGGATCTCACTGAAGTACTTCCTTCTGATGGTAAATGTGTAACATTGTTTGAGTTTACAGGTGGCAAATTCCTATTAGTTGAATTTAAGTTAACACTATGCCCACTGACATGTTCATCAGGAGAAAATTCATCTAGTGAGTCCATGGCCTGTTTCATCATCCTTATCAGGTCCCACAGAAGCTGTGTTTTTGGCTTGGAGAGAGTATGTATGACCAGCTCCTTGGAGATACTAGGTGGAGGGTAGATGGTAGGGATACTTTGGGGGAGATGTGTCAGGGACAGGGGGGGGGAAGTTTTCACTGAACCTGTCAGCTAGCAGGTTGGCTATTTCTGTGGGTTCAGTATATGTGGTGCCATTAACAACAGTTCTGTGCAGATCTAGGTTTTTCCTTTAAGGTTTCTGATGTAGCAAAAGAAGGCCTTATGGTTATCCTTAGTGAAGGAGGCTAATTTGGATGCACAATTAGCTTTATAATGCCTTACAATGTAATTTATTTGCTTGTTTAAGGCAATGAGGGGATGCTTTCAATTCAAAGTCTGTTCCTTCTTACTCTTGGACATCAACTTCTGTTAATGGGGGATGTCCACCAGGCAGGCTTGTTCTTTCTTGAGGATCTTGTTTTGATCCTATCAAGTACGGCTGAGCCAATGCATTTGTATAGACGCTTATACAAGGCATTGGTGTAAATCCCAGTATAGCTGTCCATGCCATCAGTGAGGGCAGGGACTATGAAGCTATTAATACAGTCGCATATTGAGTTGTAATTGGTTTTGGAGAATTTTTTTAGTCTAATTGCTGCTAATGGGGGTTAGATATTATTGTTGCATCTAATGAGACTGATTTATGATCAGACTTCACTAGGGAGGGCTGCACACATGGTGTGGTGCAGTGATCATCCATGTTAGTGAGCACCAGATCCAGATTGTTTGGGCCTCTTGTCGGGGTGTCAACCAACTGGTCCAGGCCATTGGAGTTGATGAAATCCACAAACCTTTGGGCAAGTATGTTAGTATACGTATAATTTACCCAGTCTATGGATGAGTAGTTAAAGTCACCTAAAACTGGGGTGTTTGGTTGCATTTTGAGTGATTCAAGTAGATCCAAGTATTCAGTTTGTGTATCCTAGTTCATGGAGCAGGTCCTGTAACTGGCAATAGCTTGGAAAGGGGTCTAACCTACAGTCAATTGGACCAGGATTAGTTCAAGGGAATCATTTTGTTTAACCAATCTAGAGGTGTATTTATCTTTGAATAATATTGATACTCTACCTCCTTTAGTTCTCACACTTTCAGTCTGTGGTCTGAATGTGTGGATGGCATTAAAACTCGGTATGGTGGGGCTGCTTTCTGCAGACTTATACCAAGCCTCTGCGACTGCACAGATGATAGCATCTTCTGAGGTAAGGGCTGCTTCTAGTGTTTAGCAGCATAACCTTGTAGTTTCTTTTTGAAGATACTTTTACATCAGGAATTTAGCTGTTGTGACATTACCTAAAAAATGCACTATGGGGATGCAAAAGCCTTAGCCAGTAACTGAAATCCCAGAGGTGACAGATGAAGACCAGCTCTGGCAAAACATTGTGGTCTATCTACTATGTTATCCCAGGCTGACAGGAACTGGATCCCCTTAGAATGACACCAGAAACTAAGCCAATTGTTGAAGTCAATCATTTTTTTTTATATTGTGATATCATCTTAGGTGAATGCAGTGTTCTACTCAAGGCTAGGGACCTACCTGCCTGAGACACATATTCAGAGAGCTCGGTCATGTCTCTTTTCATATAGTCCAGTGAGGTATGCCTCATGTCCTTCACACCAACATAAACTGTGATTAAGTCATAATGGTACTTGTTGTGGAGATGCTTGAGTGCGTGTGTGATCCTGGTACTCAACAGACAGTTGACCGTAACTTCTCCTTGTTCAGCCTGGTGAGTGGGATGTCTGTGTGTCTAACTATAAAGACACCTATGACAAAAAAATATATATTTTAGATGAGCTTTGCCTTAGGGACTTTTTTGTGAGACACTTGTGCTTGTGGCTTTGTGTGTATTGAGTGCTGTAGGTACTGTACTAGGTTTAGCATGTTTGTGTTTTGGAGGTCTCTAGTGTTTAGGTAAATTTCTGGTGAGTACCTCTGCATATGATGGTTTATGTGTTGATAGTGTGGTTTGTGCAGGAGGTGTAGTATGTGGGCTGACAACCTGTTCATGTTGCAGGACAAAACACACCCACAGCCTTTGCAAAGGTCAAAGCCCCACTTCTCAGGAAAACTCTATGCTCATAGCAATTGAAACATGCTAGGATGTCTGTCAAATGTGCAGATTCATGCAGAAATCCACAGCAATAAATGAAACCTGCCCCTTCCTAGAGAAAATAACGCTAGACATTTTTTTTATCAAACAGATTAAATTTAACCATAGCTGTGCGGGTTTGCCCATTCCTTAGCTATGCATACTGTAGCTTAAATAGCACAAGAAGGTAAATAGCAAGATACATTCAATAGAAGCAATACTGCAATAGTGTAGTAGTCAGAGCGTTCACTTTGTGAGCAATCATTCCTGGTTTGATCCTCACTGTAGTAAATTCCGTTTTCCATGTGAAAGCAATTTATGAACATTTGTTTGCTGTATAACCTACTAAATAACATATATTTGTGAACTGGATTACTGCATTAAGTGAAAATATGAGGTGTCATTGTAATAATGTAAAATCCACACATAAACACGAGTGCCCCATACAGTATACATACACATGAATCAGGGATACTAAACAAGGTTATAATGTGTAATGAATGATAAATCCATGCCATACAGCAAATACTGTAAAACATGTATAAAGTGTCCCAATCTACCACTTTCCCAAGACCCATGTTTCATTTATTTCTAAATTAGTGTTGGGGTAAGTGGAAGTAAGCACTTTTATGGAGTAGTAAGTGGGTTTAAGCCTGTTTGCGCAGGGGTAAGCAATGCCTACACAGGATAAGCAATTTAGAGGCTAACTGAGTGTAAAAAAATGTAACCAGAAGTTAGCATTGCTTACCATTGTGCACTGTCACCCATCGTCAGATCCAGGGTCTGGTGTGTAGCGAGCTCCGCAGGGAGTTTGGAGATCAGCTATGCCAGCTTGAGGGCCATGTGGCACATTTAGAGGGTCAGTCTGCCCTTCCTACCCAGCCCCAGTACAGCCACCTTTGGGGCCATAAAGGTGCAGTGGTGACCGCCCATGGGTAGAGATCTCAGTCCCACTGCTTCCATTTGTGGGCTCATGGGCTTCCGACTTCCAAACACCCCTCCCCATCCAATGTGTTTACCCCCATGTGTCATATACTGCCCCTGTATGCTGTCTTGTCTGTCATCCTACCCAACCTACCTCCCCCAATATACCTACTATCCTTCCCCAACATCCCACTCTCACCTTAAAAAAAGGCAATCTGTTCCCCCCAAAAAAATCTCACCCCATACATAGCTGTCCCTTTTGCACACAAGTCCACTGGACACATGTAATCTGGTCTAACTAGCTTCACAACCTATTATTGCTGTTCTGACCCCTCTCTCAGGGGTTTGAGTGTCTAAATCTACTTGCAAATCAGTGTATATGCACAGCTGTTGCTGTAGAAGAAATAGGCAGCTCTGGACCTTCCCTACACCTGTCCTGCACATCTCTAGCTATTTTTCCTACTGTCTTTCCCTCGTTGTGCACTTTTTTCACCACTTTCCTATCACCCCTTTTTCTTTTCCTTTAAAGAAATTTGCACAGAGTAAGCGGGAGTAAGCACTTTTAAGCAGCAGTAAGTGGGTTTAATCTTGTTTCTGCAAGGGCAAGCAATGCCTTCACAGGATAAGCAATTTAGAGGCTGAGTGTAAAAATATTTAACCAGAAGTTACACTTGCTTACCATCACGCAAATCTGCACACGCTCACGCAAACCCACTTATAAATGCTTAAAAGTGCCTTAATCACTCTGTATCCAACAGCCTTATTCTGCCCAGCAACAAAATAAACAGCCCTTGCAGGTCTTGATCCCAGGACTCTGTACACCATATTCACAACAGTTAACCACTAAGCCATCACAGCTGTGGAAACAGGTGTTATATCTGTCAGTACACATACTGAATAGTACTGAACAACTGCTATGACTCCTACAATTGTGTAGTACTTGTTAGTGATATTACTGTTGAATCACGTATGTTGTTATATCTAAATATACACATAGATAAATATGGTGTGATACATCTGGGAAGGTATATACAACAGTCATGTTTACACATAAGGCTCTTTCTCTCTCTCTCTCTCTCTCTCTCTCTCTCTATATATATATATATATATACACATATGTAGATATATGTGTACATGTACATACAAATATATATTCATATATATGTATTTATATACATCAGTATATCGCGCTATATATATGGTCAGATCTATCTCTGTATGTATCTATATATATAAAATATCTATATATATATATATATATATATATATATATATATATGTATATATATATATATATATATATATATATATATATATATATATATGTATATACGTGTATATGCATGTATGTATATGTGTATCTGTATATGTGTATATGTGTATATATATATATATCTATATATATATATATATATATATATATATATATATATATATATATAGCACACCAAACAAGTCCAGCACTCAAATAAAAAGACAATAAATCGGCCGTTTTGGAAGTAAAGGCTTTATTAAGCCAAAAAACAGTCTGCCCCACAGACCGGTTTCGCTCTAACTGAGCGTCATCAGTGTGATGCAGCAGTATAGACACATCACGCATATATGCGTGCAATCACATTTACACTTCTCTCCCTTAAAGCAATATTACGCTAATACAGTTAAAGATGCAATTTTAGAATAAAGACCAAATGTTATTCTATAATATTCATTACATAAACAGTATCCTAAGCATACAAATCTTCCACATCCTGTCTTTACATTATGTTAATCCTAAAATAGGAACACATAAAAATTTTTTATATATATATAAATTATTGTTTGGGGATGCAAAAAGTAACACACACTTCTACCAAGTATATATATATATATATATATATATATATATATATATATATATATATAAATCTATATATATATATATAAATTCTCATGTGTGCATGTGTGTGTGCATATGCATACAAATAAGTCTCAATACTTAAACCCTGATATATTATATATCAATATACACACACAAACACACCCACATATATTCAAACATTATCCCCATCCAAAAATATACAGAAGAAATGTATATATAAGTCAACACGCAAAAAATGCAAAAAAGCACAAATTACAAAAGTGAGAATGCAAAAAACAATCTGCAAACTATCTAACCAGAGATGGAACATTTACCAATGGTCATTCAAGCCCGGCTTGAATAAAGCCCCTAAATTAACTATCCATCTACGTTCTTTATTAGTTAGTATTTTGTGTTTGAGTGCATCTCCTTTAATCATGTCATTTACTTTATCTATACCAACAAAAACAAAATGAGCTGCAGGATGATTTAAAATGTGCTTATACAATGCACTTCTCATCCTATTACATTTTATATCACTAAGATGGGTGGCAATCCTTTGTTTCAGATGGCATGAAGTTTGTCCAATATAAAAAGAGCCACATCTACACAAAGCCATATATACCACCCATGATGTACTACACGTGATAAAGCATCTGATATCATAAACCTTACTAGTGTTGGCTGAAGTAAAAGTTACCGTCTTTGACATTAAATTGCAATATTTGCAGTGTCCACAGAAAGTACTACCCTTCCTAAATGAATCTGATAAACTAATGGCTTTACTCTTTTTATAATGTGATAAATATTCACCTAAATTTTTACCTCTCCTGAATCCAAAATAACACTTATTACCCAAAATAGAATGTAATAATGGGTCATTGTGTAGAATAAACCAAAATTTATCAATAACCTGTTTAATTAAATAGGTATTAGTAGCATAAGTAGTGATAAACCGAATGTTTTCACCCTTCAATATCTGCTTTGGTACATCTACACTATCCTTCAAAAGCAAATCTCTTCCCAGGTTCCTATTAACATCAAAAGCCTCCTTAATATTTCCAGATTTGTAACCCCTATTTCTAAATCTAAAGGACAAATCTTTTGCCATTGTGTTATAATCTCCTGCATCAGAACAAATAGTCTTTATTCTCCTAAATTGTGCCTTGGGTATGTTCCTAATAGTATGGGGAGGGTGGCAACTAGTGGCATATAATAAAGAATTTTTTGAAAAGGGTTTCCTATATAGGGAAGTAATAATAGTACCATCAATTGTCTTAGTGATACTTACATCCAAGAAATCTATTGTAAATAACTCTAACTTCCCAACAAACTTAATACCAAAGTTGTTGGAATTTAAATATTCTTTAAATTTTAACCAGCCTTCTATGTTGCCACTCCATACAACCCAACAATCGTCTAGGAACCGTCTCCACATAATAAGCTGTTTAGAGAAAGGAAACTGAGTGTTGTAGATAAATAATTCCTCCAGGTAGCCCATAAATAGGTCAGCATATATAGGGGCAAAAGTAGCCCCCATAGCTGTCCCTCTTATCTGTAAATACCATTCATTATCAAATTTGAAAGCATTGTGCTCAAGAACTATTTTGAGTAAAGAGACCAAGAAATTCTTCTCATCCATAGTGTATAGTCCTGATCTCTGTATCCAAAATTCTACCGCCTCAATACCACCTGAGTGCGGAATGCTGGTATACAGAGATTGGACATCTAAAGTCCCTAATTTACTATCACTAGACAGTTGTAAATCTTCCATCAAATTCAAAAACTGTTTGGTATCTCTTATCCTAGCTCTCACCTGCACTAAAAGGGGTTTCAATTTGCTTTCAAGGTACTCAGATAACGGTTCTGTCAAGGAACCACGACCTGAAACTATGGGCCTACCTGGAGGATCACACAGTTTTTTATGTATTTTGGGCAGAATGTAATAATATTGAGATGTTGGACACTCAACCTGTAACTGTTTAACCAACTCTGGGCTAATCCAATTCTCACATACTGCCTGCTGTAAAAATGTATCGACAATATTTTTAAATTCTGATGTAGGATCAGCACACAACTGGCTATAGAAATGAGAATCACTCAACTGTGTTATGGCTTCAGCATCATATTTATTCTTATCCCATATCACCACTGCACCTCCCTTGTCCGCTTTAGTGATTACTATCCGTGAATTTTGTTTTAATCTATCCAGAGCCAGTTTTTCTTCTCTGGATATATTATAGTTAACATTTCTAAAGATTTCAGTTTGTCTAGTTTGTAAATCCTTCAGCACCATTTGTTCAAATACTTTAACATTGCTGTTATATATTGGTACAAAATCAGATTTTTTGAAAACAAAATCACTTTTAGATACAGATATCATTTTCGCTGTTTGATTAGCAAAATAACATTTCAGATTAAGCAATCTACTAAAATTTTTAACATCACAAACAGTATCATATTGTGATAAATAAAAGGAAGGCACAAAGTTTAATCCTTTATGTAGCAACTTTAATTCAGAATAACTAAACTGGTAGTTTGTTAAATTAACCACAATATTGTTGCTATCATAAGTATCATTGGTGTCAAGGGACAAAGCAGAAACCGGTACTGTGGGGCTAACCCCCTCCATTAGACTTAAATGTCCATATGAGTTCTTATGTTTGCGGCCACCCCGTCTAAAGGGTTTTTGGATTTCTTAGAAAAAGGTAATTCTGGTGAACCCATTGTTGTAGGCTCTGATTCAACTTCAGTATCAGTATTTGAATAGCATGAAGACCCATCTGAGGTGCTTGCTGTAGTATATTTCAAGATCGACCGCACCCTTTTGCGTTTAGGCCTAGTTTGTTTCTCAGTCCCAAAATGCACTTCCTTTCTTTCCCTTTTCCAGTTGAACACCTTATCATTCTTAAAGTCATTTATGTCTCTATGAAACTTTTTCATTTTGCATGCACTTAATTCAGCCTCATGTTTGTCAATGTCCTCCATAAATTTCTCATGTAAGTTGTTATATTCCGACATAGATTCAAACTGCAAAACATTCTCTTGACATTCATTAAGTTCAGCAAACAAAACGGAAAGTTGTTTTTCATAATACTCAATAAGTAAAGCCATAAACATATTTGAGGCCTTCAACTGTGTATCACGCCACTTTTTAACAAACTGAGAGTCTTCCTTACCCAAACCAGGCTCCAAACGAACTCACAAGCCTCTCGGTACAATCTCTGCTTTCAAATAAGCTTTTAGCAGCTTATTGTGCCACACCATCGAGCGTACCTTTTTAGTCAAATCACATAGCCTTCTAAACTGCATCTTAATTCCTGTATCAGATTCAATACCAGAATTAGAACGAGTGATACTCTCACCCACTTCTGGTAAAGTAAACATCGAGACATCATCTTTATCTTCTGTAAGATGTAGCAAAAAGGTTTTAAAATCACGCCCTGCTGCCATCCTGGTCGCAACTGTACACCTCCAAAACCATAAGCCGAATGCCCCAACGCCAATTCACACGTATAGGTTAATAATCGAAGAAACAGCACAGGACAACAAAATATTCAAAAGTTCCAAACCATCCGTGCCCGTAAACTTCACAGTGCCCGAGATATATATATCTTTGTGTGTGTGTAGACTGTTGCTACTGTAACAGGGGTTCTCTTAACAGAAAAGTTGTGCGTGGGAAGTCACATCTGATATTGACATGTACGCCATCAGTTACTAACAGACATCATAAGATCATCATAGTGCAGTACCACAGATATCACAGTAATGGTCTTGTGGAATACAGATGATCAATCTGTATGATCAATAAATGTGGACAGTCTGACACACTCTGGTCAGTCCAGAGGTATACACAGAACCCCTTAATGCAAGATGTGTGGACCAAGGCTGACAAAGTGGATGTTTATATAAATATTATTATGTATATGTATATATATATGTATATATATATATATATATATATATATATATATATATATATATATATATATCAATATTATTATTATTATTATTAATAGTATTATGTAAATACTGGAATAGATATGCTCACACAGTTTATGCATTCACACACTCCTGTCTGTCTTGACACATAATAACCAGAGAAGCAGAGGTCACAAGCCCACACACTACTCACTAGTTAGTAACATGCATCTGTACAGCATCCCACTGCTTTGTCAGAAATACACAACAGTTATGGAGGCCTGGCAGCAGTACAACTGACAAATATCTGGACATAACATCACACTGGGTAAGTACACTGAGCTGCTAGGCATGTCACAAAGCACTGTGTAAACGACAGGCAGAATGCCACAACACTGGCCTACATTTCTTATTGGGGAATACATATGTACCTGCAAATATAGCAGGCTCTACAGGCATGTAACAGCATGGAGTAACAGACACCTGTGTGAAAGCACATACCCACAACCAATCTGAACACAGCCACAGCCACATATGATAAGCATGCTTAATATTACAGTATATGGAATGTGTGATCCACACCATCCTCATATGTGCCACTCACACACTAAACCTACATATACTGGGCCAATACACAGTGTATTCCGAAGCCTGACTGTGGTATGGGACATGTGTGGGTTTGGCTGTACAAACATGTATAGCGCTTTCGTTTATACTGATTAGATAAAGTTCATCAGATACATACAAAAGGGAAATGATCACTTAAATACAAAAAAATTATCATGACATCACATCCTGTCAATAAAGATGAAAAAAAATTTTTAAATACATATATTTCAACTTATAAACAATAAATTTAAAACAAAGCATTATATCTTATCGGAACAATGTTCTTAATTTTAATAAACTCATAATGGAAACAGTGTCATTTAATCCAGGAGACACCGAAGCATTTAATTTCAATTGCCATAATAGCTCCTTCTCTTCTAAATACAAAGAGACAGGGCCCCCCCTCCCATTGTCAAAAATTTTTTCTATCACTAGGAATTTAAATTCATGATCCGGGAAGGCTGCCACATGTCTAGCCAGGGCATTTATTGAATTAGATTTACCTATGGCATATACATGCTCATAAATCCTACTTTTAATAGCTCTATCAATCTTTCCTACATAGTAACAGGGGCAATGGTTACACAAAGCCAAGTAAACAACCCCTTTACTATTACAATTAAATTTATCATTGAGGTAGAATCTTGTCCCATTAATTTCAAAATGTTTAGTCACAAGTATGTGTCTACACATCCTGCAGGCCCCACATTTTGACATTCCATGATGGGATTTGTAAGTTTCTTTTTGTTTGACTTCTAAAATGTTCTTTAAGTTTCTCCCCTTCTTAAAGGTGATATTTGGGATCATACCTAGACATTCTTTTAGGGAGGCGTCATCCAAAATGAATGAACAATTTTTGATGATAATGGTCTTAATGCTTAGTGCATCTTCTGAAAATGTAGTTATAAAATTGGTCCCTATAAAATCTTTCCCATATTCATCAGTTACCAAAGGGGATGGCACAACTGGAATATGGTTTATGATATTCAACCCATCCTCTTCCAATTCCTTATCTGGAAAATCATTGGGTACATTAATTGTATAACTCAAAATAGGCAAAAAAAAACCCTTGTCTTCTCTTGGATGAAACCTCCCTAATTAGTTCATTGATAAACGTAGATGGATATCCCCTACTTAGAAACATTTTGTACAGTACTTCACATTCATCCAATAAATCATTCTCCAAAGTAGACATCCTAGCTGCTCTGACCAATTGGCCGTTCACTACACCACGCTTTTGGTGCAGAGGATGGCAGCTAGAAAAATGGAGAAATGAGTTGGAATAGGTGGATTTGCGATGTATCCTGGATGTAAATGTATTCAATTCATAATTTTTAGTTAACATGACATCCAAGTAAGTGATGGAATTTTCTTGGAAATCATAGGTGAATTGAAGGAAATTTGTAGAATTATTCATTTCCGAAATGAATGTTTCTGCACATTCTTTATCCCCATTCCACAAAATAAAGATGTCTTCCAGGTATCGGGTATACCAAACTACCTTTTCAATGAAAAGGGGGATTTTAAATAGGAAATTCCTTTCCAAAGCTGCCATAACTGTATTAGCGAAGGTCCCCCCACATGGGGAACCCATCGCTATTCCAGTCTTTTGTAGAAAAAACTTTCCATCGAACATAAAGAAGTTATTTGTAAGAACTTATAATAGAGGCACTGTTTACCCTTTACCCAAAAATCATGCTGGTAGTAATAACAATGCATTGAATGGTGGAAATAATAACTTGAATTTTGAAAATATTGATATTGAATGCTCTTTTCAGTCTGTTGATAATGTGCATGAACAATGTGATTTTGAAGTGAGTGCCAACTCACCAGTAAGAAGAAGTGAAAGGATTGCTAGTAGGGGGGGTTAATAATAATGTTAATGGTAATCCAAGAAATAATAACAACAATAATAACAATAACAATTTTTTTTCAGTCTGGGGTAAAAAAGAATGTACAACAACATGTCCCCAGATATCAGAACCAGAAAAAGAGGAAATACCAGAACAAGAGGAAGAGGTGATGAATTCTTCCATCAGTTCTGGCATTCCTTTTAATGGTATTCCCCCTACTAGAAATGTTGAAATAGTTCTAAATTCTACTGGTGACTTCAAAATATATAATTATTCTGATTTTCAACCAGATGTAAAATTGGTGGATGTCCTAGCTAAAGGACTGAATTTTGTCCGTTGTTTCAAAAGTGATTTAGCTAAAACACTGGCTGATTTAAAACTTTTTACTCGGAAGTTGAACTTGAAGGTTATGTTCAAGTCTACTGCAAGTTTAGTCAGCAATTTTAGAATAGCCAGTGTGTTTAATCCATCTTTACATCCGTCTATTATCCTATATGAAAAAATATGTAAAAATGACATTAGATGTTTATTACAGAGACAACATAAATCAAAGAATAACAATAATAATTTATCTTTGTTTGAACGGGATATGTTAGATACTTTGAAGTTTGTGAATATTTGGATATGCAAACCTGATAAGGGAGGGGGACTTGTGTTCTTCAATAAAGATGATTACATAACTAGAATATTAGATCTGTTAGAAGCCCCAGCTTATTCAGAGGTTTCACTCAATGAAATCAATGGGGCTTATCGTAGATTGAATGGGTTCATTAGTGATCTGTTTATGGAAAACAGAATTGATATGGACTTATTTAATTATTTGAAGATGGCATACCCATTGATTCCAAAACTTTTTGGGTTGCCAAAAATACATAAATGTCTTACCCTTCCACCTTGGAGACCTATAATTGATGGTAGGCAATCCATAACGTATGGCTGTGCCAAATATATCGATTGCAAACTCAAAAAAAAATCTAGAAAATCAGAAACAGATTTGTAAGGACTCCTGGGCATTCCTTGAAGCTATGAATCAAGTCCCATTTAATCGTGAACTTAACTTTTTAACTATAGATGTCCGGGATCTTTGCACCTGTATCCCACAAGATATTGGATGTGAGTGGGTTAGGGACTTTCTCTTGGATAAGGGAATGCCTGGTAATGACATTGATGTCCTGATTTATTTATTAGAAATAGTTCTTACAAATAACTACTTTATGTTCGATGGAAAGTTTTTTCTACAAAAGACTGGAATAGCGATGGGTTCCCCATGTGGGGGGACCTTCGCTAATACAGTTATGGCAGCTTGGGAAAGGAATTTCCTATTTAAAATCCCCTTTTTCATTGAAAAGGTAGTTTGGTATACCCGATACCTGGATGACATCTTTATTTTGTGGAATGGGGATAAAGAATGTGCAGAAACATTAATTTCGGAAATGAATAATTCTACAAATTTCCTTCAATTCACCTATGATTTCCAAGAAAATTCCATCACTTACTTGGATGTCATGTTAACTAAAAATTATGAATTGAATACATTTACATCCAGGATACATCGCAAATCCACCTATTCCAACTCATTTTTCCATTTTTCTAGCTGCCATCCTCTGCACCAAAAGCGTGGTGTAGTGAAAGGCCAATTGGTCGGAGCAGCTAGGATGTCTACTTTGGAGAATGATTTCTTGGATGAATGTGAAGTACTGTACAAAATGTTTCTAAGTAGGGGATATCCATCTACGTTTATCAATGAACTAATTAGGGAGGTTTCATCCAAGAGAAGACAAGGGTTTTTGTTGCCTATTTTGAGTTATACAATTGATGTACCCATGATTTTCCAGATAAGGAATTGGAAGAGGATGGGTTGAATATCATAAACTGTATTCCAGTTGTGTCATCCCCTTTGGAAACTGATGAATATGGGAAAGATTTTATAGGGACCAATTTTATAACTACATTTTCAGAAGATGCACTAAGCATTAAGACCATTATCATCAAAAATTGTTCATTCATTTTGGATGACGCCTCCCTAAAAGAATGTCTAGGTATGATCCCAAATATCACCTTTAAGAAAGGGAGAAACTTAAAGAACATTTTAGAAGTCAAACAAAAAGAAACTTATAAATCCTATCATGGAATGTCAAAATGTGGGGCCTGCAGGATGTGTAGACACATACTTGTGACTAAACATTTTGAAATTAATGGGACAAGATTCTACCTCAATGATAAATTTAATTGTAATAGTAAAGGGGTTGTTTACTTGGCTTTGTGTAACCATTGCCCCTGTTACTATGTAGGAAAGACTGATAGAGCTATTAAAAGTAGGATTTATGAGCATGTATATGCCATAGCTAAATCTAATTCAATAAATGCCCTGGCTAGACATGTGGCAGCCTTCCTGGATCATGAATTTAAATTCCTAGTGATAGAAAAAAATTTTGACAATGGGAGGGGGGTGCCTGTCTCTTTATATTTAGAAGAGAAGGAGCTATTATGGCAATTGAAATTAAATGCTTCGGTGTCTCCTGGATTAAATTACACTGTTTCCATTATGAGTTTATTAAAATTAAGAGCATTGTTCCGATAAGATATAATGCTTTGTTTTAAATTTATTGTTTATAAGTTTAAGTATATGTATTTAAAATTTTTTTTTTTCATCTTTATTGACAGGATGTGATGTCATAATAATTTTTTTGTATTTAAATGATCATTTTCCTTTTGTATGTATCTGATGAAGTTTATCTAATCAGTATAAACGAAAGCGCTAATCTTATCTGCTTGTGGCCGGTGTGGTGTTTTCAGCAATTTTATTTGTTTGATGTTTTATTCCTTTTTCGGTTTGTACAAACATGTATGCCATAAACTGGAGCAGCATGCAACATCAGATAGAACAGGACAAAAAACAATGACATCTACCACAGTCTGTACACAGGCCAAGGTACATATTCACAATACAAACTCTGTCAACAATCACCATAGGTACACAGGCCTCACTACTGTACACACTACAACAGAATGTCCAGGCTTTGTCCTCAAATGTAAGCCCTACTATACATAACATGTCTAGCAGTCTGATATCTCACTGGCTTGTTATCAGGTATGATGTCAGTAAATAATGGTGTACTGAACATATGCACCTCTTACTGCATGACATATGTACAAAGGTTGACAGAGTTGTGGCTGGATGGACAAACACAGAGCCAATATTGGCATGTTGCTGTGATAAACTCATACATTAACTGGTGTAACAGGGTTTGTTGTGACATATGTCTTCTGAGGGATATGAAGTCAGTAACTCACATGGTTGTCACCATGTACTGACTGCAATCCTCAGAGTATGCTACTGCATTTCTAAAGATACAATATCTGTGAGTAACACAACACATGTAAGGCACCAAATACTGGCCAGTCTGCAAATAGCTCTACAGATGAGTGTTTCCTCAACCACATAACACTGTCACAAAATA
>NC_056741.1:831707952-831727906 GCF_019279795.1 Protopterus annectens | reverse complement strand
GCAACCATGCTTGAATGACAGACACATTCATGTTCCTGTGGTTGAGAATGTTCCTGTATACATTTCCACTGTTTCACAAGGTACTTCTGAAGCTTCAAAAAGAAATGGCAAAGATTATTTTGGTGACCCCCCCCTATTGGATGAGGCAATCATCTCCCTTTTAATTGTATTGGCCAATGGTAATTATCATAGACTTCCTTGCATTCTGGATCTGCTCACACAGTCTTGGGGGCAACTGGTGTACCGTACTTTGGATTAACTTCAACCGACAGCTTGGATGATTCAGTCTTGACTCCAGTTAGGCACTTGTTTCACAACGGATGTGCGGCAGATGTTAAAGGAGGCTGTGAAAACCCAAGCTACTAGAAAAATCTTATGTTTATAAATGGATGAGGTTTACTCATTGGCAGCCTAAATGGGAATACAGGTCCACTGAGGCGCTTAATATCCATCTGATATTGAAATATTTATGTGAGCTACTTCAGAATGATTATTGTAAAATAGTCTGCCAAGGTGCACGGTTATTAGCCATCTCGCTTGTCTACCTAGGCAAGCTCCTCTTTCTTATTCTTCTCTCTTTGGTAAACAGTTCAAGCAAAGCAAAGTTCTTGCATATGAAACCCTCCCAAGCAAAATCTTCCTTCTATGGCTCTCTAAATCTATGTTCTTTTGAAAAATTGATTTTACTTACCTTTCAAACTGACAGCTCAAGCTAATCTCAAGTTCCTAAAATGAAAAACTTTTTACTTTGGCTTGACATCTACAAGGTGGGTCTCCTCATGGTGGAACAACAGTCTTACCTAATTCTTTTCACAGAGATAGGGGTTGTATTATGCAATTCAATCCTTCTTTCCATGCTGAAAGTGATCTCAGAATTCACCTCAGTAAGTTTATTAATCTATATTTGTTCTTTTCAGGCACACTTCGAGAATATGGGGACAGGATACTTCTGTGACTTTGGATCTGTGATCAGCAGCTCAAGTACTACTGTAGACAGAACAAAACCATTTAGGAAGGCTGGAAAGCCTTTATTTCCTTTTCAGGGCAAGAAAAGGTCAGCCTGTATCTAAGAAAACCATTGCAGTTTGTTGTCCCTCTGGTATTGTTTTTTGTGACACCCACCTCGCAAGGCAAATCCAGGCAAGGTAAATGCATATTTCACTAGGTCCTTTTTTCTTCTTCTGAGGCATACTGGAAAGGAGTGGAGTCTAGAAATATTCTAGAGGTAGCAATCTTGGTCCTCTGGCCATACTCTTTTAAGTGAAGCACTACAAGCTGTTGATGTCTCTTTGCTAAATCCAGAGTAGGGATTTATGAGGTCCATATCTCCAGGGGGCTGCTGGATCCTTTATCCTTCCTATCCCACCCCCAGGTTAGGTAAGCTTTGGGAATCTACCCATATGCCAGTAAGGCTGTGTGTTTGTTGAACATAAAGTACAGTTGCGTACATCCTATTTACCTGTAACAGTAGATGTCTGTAGAACACACTGCCTTACTGGCAGTACCCTCCCACCATCCCACTTATTGGAATTACCACTGAGTATTATTCAGCAGCCTTATTGTTGTGTATGTGATTTGGTGGTTTGGAACAATAGGTGTTTGCAAAGTTTGCATTTTCATCTGCTCTTACTGCTGGACCCTAAAAAACTAAAGGTTTCTGCCTGTGAGTTTGAAAGGCAGGTCTGGTCCTGTCAGGTGATTATTTTTTTGCACCCACAGGCAGGCAGTGGGAGGAGCTCTGAACTCGGACAGACTGTCAAAAGGAGGGCAGTAGGGCACCACTACCCATATTCCAGAAAGGCAGGGTGTTCTACGAACATATAATGTTACAGGTAAGCAATAGTTAAGCAACTATATTCTCTTTATGTTCAAGGTGTTTTATTTCTTTTCTCTCATAGTTTAATAGTTAGGACTCATTGGTATGACATGCACTTTTTGACTTTTAACCATTAACTGACTATTGTTTATATTGTTTTTAATTGAGTCATACTCCTATATATTACTGTGACCTTTTGTAAAATTAATGTATGCATTTAGTGTGGAGCTTTTTCTCCAGGCTTTCCATCTGAAAAAGGTTGCCTTGTGCCATGTTGACTATCCTGCTAAGCAAATACCAATAAGTAACTAAATAAATACATTTTGGTGACTCTTCTTTTAAAAAATGGCCAAGAAAAATTACTATAAGCTTCCTAACAGAGTGAAACTTGATCACACAATACAGGAGGTTGTTTGATACACCTCAACCTTCAATTTATTTAATTGACTACCTAGATAATACATTTTCTAGTACCTTTGGGCACCTTCAAGCTTTCTGTAGGCTTAATAGGCCATTGGCATACAAGAAGGCAAAAGAAACCCGCTTACTAGAAAATCATACATGGGTAAGTGGAAAAGGTTTTCTAGTTGCTGCCATGAAAATCATACATGGGTAAGTGAAAACATTTTCAGTTGCTGCCATGACAAGAACTAGCACCCTTTCAAGGCTTAAACTCCTTGGTTCTGCAGTTACATTTGTGTGCATGATTATCCTCTGGCCTTCTCTTACTCTTTTATCAAGATTCACCTTTTAGGCCATCACAATTACTGTCTGCCTTTAGAGTCTCTCCCTTTCTACCCTGTCTCAGATGAAACAGTTTTTGAAAGAAGTTTTACCTATTTATCCAACACAGAAAGCAGGTAGCTCTTTCCTGAATCTTTACTTTTGTATTTGAAACAATTACACTGTTTTCCTTGGAACATACTTCAAAACTATTTGAAGTTCTTAGAAAACAGTGTTACTGCTCTGACTTTAGCAAAAAGATTACCAGAGTTGCAAGCTCTATCGTGAATCATCCTTTTTTGTTTAATTTTTTCACAATGAATGGATAACTTTGAGAACAGCTCCTAAGGCTGTTTTAGAGTTTTGGATGTTCCCAGGCGACACAGATCTCACAGTGACAGGACAAAAAAAATTTGGGACTTCTGGTCGATGTTTATTTCCTATGAAGGTAAGAAAAAGGCGACAATTATTGTCAACAAAACAAGCAATTTCTAAACTGTTGTTGTGGGCATGGTATTGGACTTTTTTTGTTAGTTCTCACCATAATAGGACACCCATACAAACTCAGCACTCCACTTTACTAGGGCTCTGCCTACTTCTGTGACTTTTGGGAAGGAGTGGACTCCAGAAATATACTATAGAGGCATCAGATTGGTCATCTGTAAACACCTCTGCCAAGCACTGCAAACTACATTTCTTCTATAGGTCCAGAGCAGGCTTTGCTAGGACTATTCTCCAGGGCCTCCAGGATTCTGATCCTTCTTCCTCCTCCATTTTTTCTAAGCACTGGTATTCATCCTATATAGCCTAGGGCTACTTCAAAAGTGACTTAATAATTAATATAGTACAGCTGTGTAAGTAAACACTGTTAACAGTAGATGTGTCTCCTTCTACCACTTTACCTTTCTTATCAATAGCATATACATCAGTTAATGGATTTTAATGTGCCTGTTTAAAATCTAAGTTCTATATAAATTTATTTTCCTGACTTAACCTCTAATTGTGAAGTATTAATAAAATACTAGCAAGTGCATCGCCTACATGCTATCAATGCCACTGCTTTGGAAGTCATTTTATTTCCATTTCCATGTGCAATTGCATCACTATGAGGATTCATGTACTGTTGATTAATATATATAGTTGCCCAATTAACTATATTTTATATATTTGTCTTTGAATTGGACTGTTTGTTCAGAATTTACTAACTTATTCGAAAGTAGCAATGATTTGCTGTGCCTCCTCTAGAACTGAATCTTTACATGATATGGCCCTCCTTGACACTAGGGAACCACCTGCCCTCTTTGCGAGGGACAAACCCTGTTTGGACAGTTGTGCCCTGTGACAAAAACTAAAAAAATGGCAAACATCCTGAAATTTTAGGTAAAAAAAATATTGCATAAGTTTTATTTAATAGTTGCATAAAACATTTATTTTTTTTTATCTGAAACACCTAGATGTTATATGAAATAGCATAAGGGACTCAGATGCTACAAGAATAAGCTTTTATTTTGGCAAAAAGTGAAGCTCAGTCTTTAGCACTGTCCTTGGGTATGTTTTGTCATGAACAATCTCACATTTCTACAAAAATGTCCCACTTTGGGCATTTGAAAAGGTGGCAACCCTACTTGTCATCCTGTGCACTTTTAGCATAACCTTGATCCTTATATCTGTTTTATAAGCTTACTGACAATTGGTAATTTTTAAGGGATGCCAGACATGGGTTGAAGAGGTTTCTGAGCCACTGACTTTGTAGTGGGCAGACTCCAGAAGAAACTGGCAGTCATTGACCTAAAATTAGATTCTTTTCGGACATGCATCTTCCCTGTCTTTGTGAGTTACTGTGCGAATATGGGTCCCCTTCTCATAGCTATCATACAGATTGGTCTTTCAAATATACATTGTCCATGAGTGGGGGGGGGGAGGGGTGCTGCTGATGGAAAAGTTGTCATTTGTTTGAGATCTAATTTTGCCATGGTTGAGGTGCCATGATGTTACCTGACTTTTAAATGCATCCTTGGTGCATGAACAAATTTCAGGTATCATTTTATCCACCATCTACCCATTCGTGCAGTGATACCTCTCCATGAGCTGGAGCTGGTCATTGATGCAGCAGCTTGCATTGTAAATGATTGGTTCTGGGTATATTCAACATTCAGATCAAGTAGAAGTCTAATGATTCCACTCTGGAATTCTTTCAAATTACACAGAACGTCTGCATTATTGATACTGTTTCTTTTTTAAAGCATTATAAAAGGGCATTCTCTTAACTCGATTATACACCCACAGTGATGGAACTTGTACAGAAAACCTCCTTGGTCTTCCCGTAAAAAAGAAATATCCATAAACTAAGACAAACAGATCGCTCAAATCATTGGAGGTTAAATGTCCTAACTTTATAATAATAATATTATCATGATAAAATGTGATGGCTCAGCACTTAGTTTTCAGAAGTATACTTATTAAATGCACACACCGTCTTCTTATACAAGAACCTAGTACTTAACAGCCAATGACTATACTACCATATGGCTCTGTTACCAATCAGAGATAAAATGCATGCAAATTAATAAAGCACAGTTCAATAAATAGATGAATGAATAAATAAATAAATACCATGATTAATAGTTGCATGTTCATTCATCTTATATATGTGTTTGTTGCTTTAATGACTTGAACTAGCCCTGGGATTCAGAAATGGTTACTGTGATTGGTAAACCTTAATAAGATAATTCAACCCCTTGTGGTAATGCTTTTCAGTTCAAAGAACACTCCACCCAAGTGATTTTTCATGAGCTTAAACATCCCTATAGATAGTGGTCCCACTAGTAATGGAAAATGCTAATGAGGCAATTAGAGGAAGCAGACAATGCTAATTAATCATGTCATATCCTCCAGAAGAGCTTGCAGCTACAGACTTGCTCTGCTGAATGATTCAGAGAATTGATTGGCAGTGTAGGTTACCATAGCTAGCTGGAGAAATTTGAATCAGCCAAAAGACTTTCATTACTGGTTGAAGTCAAGGGATGAAGCCACATTCCATGAAAGCTCATTGGAGATGGAGGGGTGTGTGTGTGTGTGTGTGTGTGTGTGTGTGTGTGTGTGTGTGTGTGTGTATATATATATATATATATATATATATATATATATATATATATATGTATATATGTATAGGTTTATAAACACACACACACACCCACACACACGTATATATATATATGGGTCCACTTTTAAATTTCGAAATACCAAAATCTCGAGTTTTGAGATACCGATCTCAAAACATAGAGATTTTGGTATCTCAAAACTTAAAAGTGGCCAAAAAAAAAAAAAAAATTCACAGGTACAAATAATGTGTTTGCAGGTGGGAAACCCCCCTGCAACCCCCTACTTAAATATACCAACTCTGCGATCGCTCTACAGTGAGGAGAATGGTAATGCTCCTGTTGCACTTACAGTTCTCTTCACGGTACCTGTTAAAATGGCTTTTGAATATGTTGCCATAATAACTAAATTATTCTGTAGATGGGTTATCATAAATGTATTCCTTACTAACTGCATGTAAGCGTTCAAATGATGCTTCTACCCTTGCATGTATTCATGATCAGTGTTATTAATTCAACTGTCACAAAATTTTTTGGTAAAACAAGGGTAATTGTTTGGGAAAATGAATGACAATTTCCTTCCAAATGAGATGCTAAAAACAAGGATTTTTAAAATTTCTAAAACATATTAATGTACTACAATTAAGTAAAACATTTCTACAGTCTGATCTCACCTAGCTTCCAGACTTCTCCATAACACCCCACAAAGCATCATGTCATACTGTATCAAATGCCTTGCTAATATTACCCACCAAAAGTTTCGCATCCTCCCTTTTATTTATATCATCCACAATTTCTCTCACAATCAATAACAATTTTTGCAATCCCTTCCCTTTTATACCATATATTCTCCTCTTCATTATTATCATAAAACATTTATAATCTGTGTTATTTAATGTGATGGGTCTCCAGTTGTTTTTTTATTTAATTATTTTCATCTTTCTTCCATATAAATTTGAATATCCCGCTACATAACTCTAAACAAATAAATATTTCCTTTAACCATTTATTCAGTACATTTATAAAATCCTCTGTTTTCTAATCCATTAATTTCTTGTACATTCCATACCCTATAATATCTGGGTCCGATACTGAATCAGCATTTACTTTCCTAAGTACTTCATCAAATTAACTAACAGTAATTTATTTTTCAAATTCTTCCTTAAGTCATTCTAGAAGTTTTTACTTTCTATTCTCTCTTATTTTCCTGCTTTTTATTCTTATGCATACCTGCACATGCTATACTACTATACTCATAATTTGCTCATATGTTCTTTTAACACCCCTTTTACATTTTTAATTTCCCTAGTTATAGTAATATCCTCCTTTACTATTTTACTCAAATATGCAGCTACCTCCTCTCTTTTCTCTTGTAAATAATATATTTGCCTAAGCAGTAATGCCTTATTTTTTCAATTTATTTTATATATTTCTTTTTCCATATATATACTCTCTTTAATTATTCTCCAAATTCTCTAATATGTTCTCTACATTTTTACCGTACTTCACTTTCTGTTCCTTTCTTATATCATTCTGCCATCAAAAAAAAAAAAAAAAACTTTACACTTCATTGTAAATTCAATCCACCATTCAGACAAGTTTTATAGAAGTCCTTCCTGGTTATATGATCCTTCTATAACCCTAATACTTCCCACTCCAATTTCATCCCATAATTTCCTGTTTATTCTTTGTATTCCTTTTTCTATTTTAATATACTCCCTTTCTTCCATCACCTCCATCCATATTGCTAAATGGTCTGAAAACCCATTACAACTTTATAACCATCTGCTACCTCCAAACCTTTCAGTAATACAAAATAATTTCAAATCCAAGTGCCCCCTTCTATAAGTCCATTGATTTTTACTCAACACATCCACTTTACCACATATTTATCACTTCCTGTATTTTTATATATTTCCTTTTCTTTTTACATGTTCTCCTTAAATCACAATTAAAGTCCCATGCAATTATAGTTTTTATGTCAAACACCACATAGTCTAACATTTAATGAAACAGATTCTCTATCAATTTTCTAGTTAAATGTGCATATAATGCTATAATTCTGTAAACATGTTCTCTGCAGTTCACATCAACAACAGTTAACTTTTCCATCCCTACCAATGTTACATCTAGTATTTTCAATGTTTTGTAACACAGCACACTCACTTCAGAAAAATGTTCACTTCCTAAGTTCCATGTTATATTTCAACCCCACATTTTTTTCTGTTTACAGTCTTTCTTCATTTGTCAGGAATCTTCTATTGTCTAACAGAATAACACGTACATCACATTTAGTACACCATTCCCGTATCCCTATCTTTCTTACAGTGTTAATAATACTGTTTACATTTACTGAAAGTACCCAAATACTGTTGCTTTTTCTGTTTTTACGCTCAAGGGAATACATTTTCATTTTTTTATTTTTTACTCTTTCCCCAAATTAATATTTTCTTGGGTTTATGTACAAATAATCCTTGATCCACAGAATCAGATTTTTCACTGGCTAGAACTTCACAATAATATTAGTATCAATCTGTTCTCCTGACCTTTCCTCCTACATGCAGTATCTTTCCTCATTTTGCCCCTCCATATTTTTTCTATAGTTAGTTTACCCTCTCCCCCAGCCTCTTGTTGTCTTTTTTCTTGTGTATATTTTCTTCCTTTCCCCTTCTTTTTCATTATTTACTGTTTGCTCTTGATAATCCATCCAAAAGTGGCTCTTTTTTTACACAACCTGCACTTACACACACACCTTGTTGTATGTCCTTTCTCCTCACACTGGTTACACTGTATTTTGTCACAGTATACAGGTATTAATTAAATTAGAGAAGTCTCCATGGAAGAAACATGATTTAGGCCATCCAGCACATCTTAATGTCCCTTTATGCCCAGACACAAAAATAAGACTTGACAAGTGTTTCACCTTATTTTTTTCCACATTTTTTTCACATTTAAAAACAGCTTCCAACCTCCACCGTACATTCCATACGTTTCTCTCATCACTGACTTTCACAATATTATCAACAGTTTCACATAATCCCTGCATACATTTTTTTAAATGTCATCATCTTATTCTAGTTCATCAGTGCTAAACTGCAAAGTAACATTTTTTTTTTAATATTTTAGTTACTATCAGAAAACAAATAACTGTTCCATAGATAAATGTCCCTCTTTTTGTTATACATTTACAGAAATGTCATCGTATATGTTTTGGTTACTGCATTATCTGCTGTCACAAAACCAGACATCTTCTGAGATTGTTGTTGCTTTCCAATCTTACTCTGTATCACTTCTGCATAAGTTCTAACTGCTGCATTTGGTTCCTTCTCCACATTATCGTCAGCACTTCCAAAAACATTATCTGCCATCTCAGCCCAATAAAACAGGAGAACTGTCCCCTGCATCATCCTGATTCATTATTTTTAACAGACCATCTTCTGCAAGACCTTCCAATGCCAGTTCTATCTGCACCACTTCAATAGACCCACTTATTTCCTTCTCCAAACACAAATCTTTGTTTACATTCCGAAACTGTGTAGTGAATAAAATTTTCTCCAAATTGCCGCTTTCCACCTGCAAACTCTTCATTGCTTTTCTCTCTCCTTCTCCATTCTATTGCTTCCCTTAGGCATCATCCTTACTACTGTAGGAGCCCTCTGATGCCATCTAGGAGCTCTAAAGAGTAGGCAAGGTGTCCCAGTACCCTGGACAAATTTCCCCTAGTAATATAACTACCACATCAGTTCTCCCCTGAAGAGGCTACTAGCCTAGCTGGACTAACCTGGACAACAAAGAATAAATAAAAAAGTCTCTTGTCCAAAAGATGTCATAAGTCTAGTGCAACTCAACATTTCAGCAGAATGAGTTGTACTTTCATTTCAATTGAAAATTAACTTTTTCTGCACAAGTACTTCATTGTTTGTATTGACAATGTTCACCTTCCTGGACATGCCTTCAGCAGTCAGTTCTTTTGTTTTCCTGCTTATTGCATATTTCGCATATTGCCTTTCTATTTACCATGTCATCTTTCAACTGTGGAGCCCCCATCATTTTTACTGCAGAGGTGCCCTGAAGCTTTGAAAGCTGGCCAGCTATTATATCCTTGGTAAGATTTGCAACTTTGACCTTTCAAACATCTACTGTTATGGTAAGTTTACTTAGAGAACTTACTTTCCTTTGTCTACCTTATTCCATTGTTGGCTGTGATTTTAGTATCTCATTAAGGAAAAAGTAGAGCACTTTTAAACAATTTCCAGAACTGAAATATAAGATTTTTTTATCTGTATACTGTGTGAAATATTCCTTAAATTAGGATAGTATATTATTGTCTTTATTTCCCAAATCTTCAGGCAATGACCTAGACCACAGCTGTTAATTTGCATACTACAATAATCTTTGCCTGTTTTCTAAAGTATCAAGAGCAGTATTTTGTTTTATATTCCTTAAAATAAATGGAAACAATATAATATATATCTGGAACAGGAATCAATATTCAAACATGTATTTATTATATAAGACAGTTAAAAATACAGACAGATTAAAATATAAACACTCAAAATACAAACAGTTCATAATATGGACACATCAAAATGCAGGAGCTCAAAATATTGACAAAAACTCAAAAGTCCACATTAAATTAATTGCAAAAATGGAAAACACTCTACTTCTCTGATAGGTTTACACTAAAAATGCAATAAAATAAAACAGACAAAAAACTCTTAACTGTAAGAATTCCATATGACTTGGTATATCTGGGTAGTGGTAGTGTTACAGAAAGGGCTTTTGTAAGGGAAGGTGCACATTAGGATTAAGGGCAGGAGGAGGGTTAGGGACATGGTCAGCATGCATTAGTAAGCAGGGCAGAAGGGGCTTATTCTGCCCCCCATCTTACTAATATGTGTTGCCCCTGACTCTAACCCTGTGCTTTACCTTAGAAAAACCCTTTTGTATTACACTATCACTACACAAGACAGGCTCAGACACATATAAACACACACACACACACACACACACACACACACACACACACACTGCACTAAAACTATCCCCTTATGTAACCTTTATTCCAGCCTTAACTTGTCAACACTCACATAAACATATCCCTGCCTTAATTCCAGCCCACTTACCTCTGTCGACATTCTGAACTGTCCACATTAAGACCTGCCTATATTCTCATACTGTTTTTCACATTGTCTTCATTCTGAACTGCACCACAAACAGCACATTCAATGGTGTAAACACTTTTAAAGTATTATTTCGCATTTCAAGATCAAAACTAAACATTTTCTCTAAGTATCTCTTCTAGTTATGCAGATGAACGGTTTCTCATGGGCAAAGACAAAAGCAACTTAACAAACTTAAGAATTGTAAATTGTGGTAATGGAAAAGGACTTGCCTGTAGGTATAGAATAAAACAAGGAGAAATGCATCACTGGTCTACTGACAGAAGACACTGGAACACAGAGTGGATGTGATGCCTTTTATTAGAGCAACAGAGTTTTTACAGTACAACTACTGAAGGTTTTAGACTTCCCAAGTCCTTCAGCAACATATAGTAAGATACATTACAATACCGGTGTGAGAAAAAATGTCACGTACCATCTGAGTAACATGCTAAATGTCTTTGTCTCCTAAATGGATACTAGTTCTAGTGAATCATTCATGAAAGACCTTCCCTTTTATACAGACACACACACACACACACACACACACACACACACACACACACACACCAACATTCCCTGTGTCATAGGTCTAAACATGTTTATACAGTGGTATATTCTTAATAATCGTTCTTTTAGGCAATGGTAAATGATGTATTCTGTTCACCCTGACTAGAAGTGGTTATAAAAACACTGTACATAGATTCAGTGACTTACTAGCTCATGATAAAGTGTCACATTGGTCCAAAAGCTCTAGTAGCTGTCTCATAAAACCTGTGCATTAAAATGTAAGGTATCTACCTTTCTGTGCATGTGTTTTCTGTTTGCATGTGCAGTATGGTCTCCATTAGATTTCTGAACAAATGATAATTTGTATCCCAAGGTCCATTGGTTTCATAATGATTTGACACAGCATTGTAGACACTGAGAAGCAAAATACTAATTTCCACAAACCACACAAAGAATATTTTCAAGAATAGCATTCTGCTGCACTTATGTCTTTGGAAATCTGCAAGATGTGATTCTAAACCAGCTTAGAAGAGCATTCACAACATAATAGTGTTGCTTAACACTTTCTGAAATAAAAGTTGCAATCGTTGCAATAAACGTTTATGTCACACACTTTTGATATTCCATTTGCAACAACAGCTAGTGAAATACTGTTGTATTTTAAATGTTTAGAAGTACCTTGCTTAGATACAGTTTAAAAATCATACACAATAATGATCCAAAATGAAGGTTTGCTATGCTGTTGCCACATTGCACATGGAGCTTTATATGATACTGTCCCAATGGAAGACTTGCGGATTCATCCACAGTATTTCAGTACAAGTCATAATAATACATAATCAAATGCTACTTGTTCAACAAACTTTAATAAACAGAGCTTGCACGGATTGTTTAAGGGTTCCAGTACCAGACTGTACCACTAAAAAGCTATTCACTATTCTTCTACATTCAGATTAGAACGCAGGGATAAGGGTGCAAATAATATGGCATCACTTTTTAATGCTGGTTTATCTACACCCTAGCCAATCCCTCTTCACATTTCCAACTTTTACAATCTTCAGGCTGCTGTCATCCAGTTTTAAGTTGTACCAGTCCTTGAAGAAATAGGTATGTCCTGGAAATGAAAAAAAAAAAGAAGAAAATTATAATAATTATTACAATAGACAGACATACTGTCCAAGTAGTTTGCAAACAAGCAGTAAATAATAATTAAGTAATACCAAATAGAGAACACCTGGTGCATTTAATATCAATAGCTAGATGGGGTGGGGGGCAGACAGGGAATAAAGTACAACCAATCCTTTTTTTCATGTACTTGGTATTTGTTAGTTATGTCTTGTTTGAGTTGGGAAATCAGCAAAACATGTAGGTATTCCTTCCAGCTGCCAATAATTTTCCAGACTGCCCAGATTTTACCTCATATTTTGATCCGGCCTCAAACAATCTGTTTTCTATGAAAATTGTTTAGAACTGAGGTCAGTAAATAATGACAGACATTTGAGTTTCAGACTTCATTTCCTTCAGAAAATGCATGTTAATGCAAAACATGTTATTCGAGCCACATTATAAGTTTATAAGAGCAATATTTAAAATCTGTCCCTGATTTTGTGCCTCTGTTCCCCCATTACTTTTGGCATTGTACGGAATTCTTCATTTAAGAGTTTGAGAGGTATGCATGATAGTTGGCTGTGATGTGGTACAGGAGTTTTATTTACCATGAAAAGGATGTAGAGTTCAAGGTTGTTTTTCTTACCTTGGGAGTCTGGAGGTAAAATGGCTTCTTAGGAATATAGACAGCTCCCCCCATAATGCTGTTATTGCTAGCATTGCATCTGAAAGGATAGGTGTTGAAAGCCTGAATTGTAGGGAGTGTTATTGCTTTTCTAAAACCATGTTTTGGTAACTATATTTTCAAGAGTTAGGAATGCCTGTAAGGAGTACAAACTTATTCTTTAGGCTTCTAACATTGAACAGTCTACTTTTATAGTCTTGATTTTGTTTGGCTATGTAGGTAATTTGAAGAGACTGTCCTTGCCTAAAAAGGATTTATGGGAGAAGGCAAAGTCATGGACAATATATTAATGTAATGATGCAAGGTGCAGGCCATCTCTAGGGTTGCCAGTTATCTTCTGCCAGTTTGATACTTACCGAACACCTTTAGACTGACAGCAATAGTTATGCCAATAATTATATTTAATTATTTTTTGATTGTTGAGTAGCATTATTCCTGGTAATGGTAGGATACTACTTAATGATAGTGTCACACCAATTTCAAATGCATATTCTGAGAGATCCAACATGTCCCTCTTCATATTACCCTAGGAGGTGTGTCTCACATCATTCACTTCCATGAGATCAATGATCTTGTCATAATCGTACCTAGGGTGAGGGCACTTGACGGCCCAAGTGATATTTTGGATACTAGCACCTAAGAAGCATCTAACCATCACACTGTCTTTGATCAGCCTGGCGAGTCGTACATTTGTGTGTCTGACTATGGAGTCACCTATAATGAAAACATCACAAAATATACTAGCAAATCCTGGCTGCCTAAAGGGCTTTGGCTTGTCAGTTGAGTAACCCTTTTTGTATTTAAATTTTCTGTAGTGTCTGTGTATGTTCTTTGCCCATCAGTGTAACACTGAGTATCCGGTATACCAAACCTTCATCTAGGAGTTGTGGTTTGAGCAGACACTTTTTAGTATTTCAGCATAAAAAAGCTTATTTGTTAGTTTAGGACATGGTGGGCTTGGTTGTGTGAGGAGGGTATCAAAATTGACAACACGCTGGGTACAGTTAGCAATTTTAGAAGAAAGGGTGGCCCCAGTGATAGTAGATATTTCCAACTCTCATGTACAGAATTATCTAGTGGAAGAAGCAAATATTTATCAGCAGGCATTGGGCAATTCTTGCATTGCCTCAGGCTGCCTAGTGATATCAGTCTGAGAGCAGATAGTGTCAGTCCTTGGCTTCATGACATAGGTAGTACTGGCTGGTACTAATGACGTAAAATTTTAGGAAAGGGTCTATATCAGAATGGAAGGAGGAACAGAAGTCAAAGGACCAGAGTTATAATTCTGTGTATACTGTTATAGTACCTGGAATGTTCAAAAGCAGGAAAAAAGTGAAGCAACAACTTGTGTATAATTGAAACAGGGAATACCATCTTGGCTCAGGTGCCAAAACAACAGCTTAATGCAGTGATGAGTCAATCTGCAGTTTACAGCAACAACTGGAAACAAGCTGCAAATGCCCAATACCCACAACCGCAAATGACAAGTACAAGGGCAGTAAAGGCAGCAGCAGCAGTACGTAAGGCTTACTTAAAGCAATAACTATCAAGTTGGCTTGGTTGCCACAAACATTTAAGCACAAATTTATAATAACCACAATAACAACTTAGTGCAGTAATGAGGCTATCCACAGTTTAATACAATGACTGGGCACATGCTTTGAATGCCTACAGCAGACAAAAGGAAATGACAAGTACAAGGGGCAGTACAGGTGATAGCAATAAGTAAATGTTTCTTAAAGCAATGACTATCAGGTTGTCTCAGATGCCACAACCATAGTTTTAGTGCAAATATACAACTTACAACAAAGACTTGATCTTGGCTCATTATGCAAATGGTTGGCAAAAGCAATGAGATGATACAAGAAGTGGTATGCATACAGCTAGTGAGAATTTACCCTAAATGATACAAGAAGTGGTATGCATACAGGTAGTGAGAACTTACCCTAAATGATACAAGAAGTGGTACGCATACAGCTAGTGAGAACTTACCCTAAATAATACAAGAAGTGGTACGCATACAGCTAGTGAGAACTTACCCTAAATAATACAAGAAGTGGTACGCATACAGCTAGTGAGAACTTGCTCCAAATGATACAAGAAGTGGTATGCATACAGCTAGTGAGAACTTGCCCTAAATGATACAAGAAGTGGTACACATACAGGCAGTGAGAACTTACTCTAAATGATATAAGAAGTGGTACGCATACAGCTAGTGAGAACTTGCTCCAAATGATACAAGAAGTGGTACACATACAGCTAGTGAGAACTTACCCTAAATGATACAAGAAGTGGTACACATACAGGTAGTGAGAACTTACTCTAAATGATACAAGAAGTGGTACGCATACAGCTAGTGAAAACTTACCCTAAATTATAAAAGAAGTGGTATGCATGCAGCTAGTGAGAACTTACCCTAAATGATACAAGAAGTGGTAAGCATACAGGTAGTGAGAACGTAGCCAAAATGATACAAGAAGTGGTACGTATACAGCTAGAGAGAACTTAGCCTAAATGATACAAGAAGTGGTATGCATACAGCTAGTGAGAACTTACCCTAAATGATACAAGAAGTGGTATACATACAGCTAGTGAGAACTTACCCTAAATGATACAAGAAGTGGTAAGCATACAGGTAGTGAGAACGTAGCCAAAATGATACAAGAAGTGGTACGCATACAGCTAGTGAGAACTTACCCTAAATGATACAAGAAGTGGTATGCATACAGCTTGTGAGAACTTACCCTAAATGATACAAGAAGTGGTATGCATACAGCTAGTGAGAACTTAGCCTAAATGATACAAGACGTGGTATGCATACAGCTAGTGAGAACTTACCCTAAATGATACAAGAAGTGGTACGCATACAGCTAGTGAGAACTTAGCCTAAATTATACAAGAAGTGGTACGCATACAGCTAGTGAGAACTCTACCCTAAATTAATACAACTATGTGAAAGTGTATCCAGTGACTGTTCTCAAGTGTACACAACTGCCCTTGTGTCCCTACAACTGTCCGCAATTGTAGTGAGTCATCCAGACGAGTGTGTGACCATGCTTAGCAGAATGTTGTTGTCCACCAGGTTCGGTGCCCAGTGGGTAACTGTCAGAGGTGATATAGCAAATGGTGTTACCTGACATCCACATTCAAAGAGCTGTGGGTACTGAACTGCTCTAATACACAGGAATTATACATAAAACAGCAACATTTTAAATTATTGTAAAGACTGCAATTTGTACTCACAACAGCAAAGAAAATGTGGTATAAAAAGGGGCTAAATAAGAAAAATATGGCACAATAATGCAATATAATATTAAACTCTTTTAGTGCTGCAATACACAGATACACACACACACACACACACACACACACACACACACACACATGCACACCACAAAATGTGGATGGTACTCAGAATCAGTTAGTGCATACTGCTTGGCATAATAATGGTATGAGCAGCAATGCACAGAGAGGGAGGTGATTCAGAGATCCATGTACCTACAGGAGAAATAGCATTGTATTCATTGTATGCAAATGACTGCATAGTGCCATGCAAACAAGTGCCATCGTGCTAATCGGATTCAGTGTGGATGCACATGAGAAGATCAAACAAGGC
This sequence comes from Protopterus annectens, assembly GCF_019279795.1. Taxonomy (NCBI): domain Eukaryota; kingdom Metazoa; phylum Chordata; order Ceratodontiformes; family Protopteridae; genus Protopterus; species Protopterus annectens. Next base: position 831,711,189 of record NC_056741.1, on the reverse strand, counting down.
TATTGTCCATTTCCTTTACCTTCATTTATAAGATCACAGTGTGCAGATTTGTCCCTACTTTCTTTTCCAGGAGCACAGGAGAAAATTTAACAAGGAGGCCCATGTCCAGAGGTCCTAGAGACTGTCCAGGTGGTATAGTACGTATATTGTGCCCAGTGCTGTACTTATTAATTCTGAATCTAAATCTGTGTAACAGATATGTCCATTTTTTCCCATGCTTATTAATGTCTAGCTGTGCTGCAGGATGAGGAGCGACAACAACCACCAGGACCTTCTCCAGCTGATGTACCTGGTCATATGTCACCAGAAGGCACCAAACCTGACTCTGAGCAGTGGAAGGGAGACACACGGACGGCTCACTGATGTCCTCTGTGCCCACCTCTCAGGTGGGAGGTGTAGGCTCCTTTTCTGAAACTGACCCAGAGACGTTCTTGGTCACTCGACATCAGTTGCAGTGTCTGGTCACATCATATGTGCACCAACTGTTGGAACAAATTATACAATCAGCCCACCCTGACCACTGAACCACCAGAGGCAGAGGCTGCCTATGATGTCAGCCACAGAGCTGACTGATACCTGAGAGAGCTCTTATTTGGGTTGGTCACACAGGACCCCTGCACCATCCTATCCTCTGTCCTGGTGTTCCCTTATGTGGCATTGCCCAGATCTTGGTTTTGGTCCAAATCTCTTTGTCAGTATTCTTCCATCTGTACTTTTGAGTCCTTTCAATGTAGTCCCAGCATTTTGTATCCAGGCTGTTCTTGTTTGTCTATGTTTGCATTTTTTTATTTATCTGCTCCTGCTACCTTCCCTACTTCATCTTTCCTGTTCATACAGGCATCTTGTTACCTTTACCATCTACCATTCTTCTCTCATAAAATATAAACAGGTACATGTAATAGAAAAGTACATACCTTTCTCATAGGTGCATAGGTTCTTACCAAGCTTAAAGCTAAGGAGACCATTGAGAAGCTCAGCCAACATCAGCCAGTACTGGTGGGAGACAAGTATTGTCCCCCATTAAGTAAAATTTCTCCACATATGCCCAGTGAAAATTTGTGATCACCCTTCCAGTCATTCAGAATGGTTTTAAAGGCTGATAGGGAAGCACTCTACTTGATAAGTAAAGGCAGCCTATTCCAGAAATGGGGAATACTCTGAGTGACATATCTGTTATGCCCTTTGTTTGGTGGTGTTGATGTGATAGTATTTTTTTAGGTCACTAGAGTGGGCGTTTGTTATAACTGGCTCCGTTTTGTTGGAGGAATTCAAAGAGGGCTGCATCATTCATAGCATGGAAGGCTAAGCAAAAATAAATTCCTCAGGAGTATTTATGACACTAAACACAGGAACGTGGCTTGAAGTCTACCCGAGTAGTTAAGGATATTAAGATATTTGACCTTTCTGTTGAGGTCTCTTAAACAGGTTTAGGTGCTTAGCAGGGTGCTTTCCAAAAGGTGCATTATATTCAATGAATGGCCCTGATAAGGAATGAATAAAATGGGATTCCCACCCCCATCGTATCTTTTCTTAGATTATCCTTGTATGTTTTCCTCTGTGTGCTACACCATTTTATGTATTAACTATCCCCTGCATTCCTCCACATTTATATAGTGAACTGAGGTAGCACTTTGTAGTGCTGGCCCTCTGTGGCCTGATCACAGTGCCTAAGTAGTCACTATGCATCCGTTTGTGGCACATGTTAACAGTATAACCCAAGGAATACCACATTACCATTCTTATTATGGTGGTCACATGACTGCTGATAGCATGGCCACATTGCTGCTGTTGGTGAGCCAGTAAAGCAGCTGCTATAATTTACTGTGCAGCCCCTCTGTCAAAATGCCCATGCTATGCAAGTCCTACAATCTACCTAAGCAACATCAAGCTGCATTGCACTACAACATCTTGCATATTTAGTGCTGTGCTGCTTGGTTGCAAATGTTTCTGAATATCAACCCCCCCCTCCCTAATATTTATGCAAAATCAGCAAGAACAAAATATGGGGAAATAGATTTTTCATATTTCTGTTTTATATAAAAACAGCACCCATTATGTAGACAAGTGAACACTCAACAACTTTTCAGCCTGCTGTAGTGTTGAGTTTTAACGTTAGTCTAAGAAATGAAAAAAGACTTTGTATCTTTTTTACTCATTAACACAAAGCAGGTGTATAATAAATGTGTGTATTAACCCCCTGCACCATTTTACTCATGTGCTCTAACCCTAACCTGATCCCTGCCCCTAATCCACCTTACCTTCTGAAAAACAAGCTTAAAGCCTCAACACTCATGCACACATACATGAACAGAATCACACACACACACACACACACACACACACACACACACACACACATCTATCCCATCACCTAACCATTACCATAACACTAAACGCTGACACACAGACAGCTAACTCTATCTCCTTACCTAACCCATACTCTAATCCTAATCTGCAAACACTCTCGTGCACATGAATGTGTACGTACACACATACATACACACACACACACACACACACACACACACACACACACACACACACACACACACACACACACAATCTTAGAGTGGACCAGAAACCTGGATTGAATGAAATTGTACCCCTCAAACCGATTTTGAAAGGCAGGGCCCTAAAGAAATAATATACATGCATCCATTATGTTACGCTTGCGCCATTTTATCACATAATTTTAAATCTTCACTTAGTAAAATCTTGATACCAATTTCTGCAGTGAAAGTGGAAAGAACATGCGTCTCAAATGAAAGGCGTGTCCATATACTGAGTTTTCATTGGCTTAGTGAATGAATGAGTTGCAGGAAGTTCTTTTTAAGTGGAAGAGAGCTGCTTTTTTCTTTATGCTTTGATAAAGGTTCAATAACCGAAAGAGCTTATTCAGATAGCAGCAACAGGATTATGTTAATTTCGTTTTTAAAGGAATTGATTTTAACTATTTTATTTCAGCTTTGGTGGCAGCAGCTGGTTTGTTTTTTATATTTACTTGGTTTCCACGCCTACTGCCTTTGGTAGTGAGCCCAGTGATTTTTTTGTGCTTTATTGTTCTCTCTGATCAAATTAAAATGTATAAAAGTGTCAGTGAACATCTAAATAAATCTTGCTGAAACAAAAAATATTGATCTCAAAAGACTGAAAGTAAAAACATCAAAAAAAAAAAAATATATATATATATATATATATATATATATATATATATATATATATATATATATATATATA